>NW_028270176.1:36131830-36252711 GCF_037043375.1 Chiloscyllium plagiosum | reverse complement strand
GCTTCCCCTCCTTTCCTCCTTCTCTCCCCCCCCCCCCCCCCCCCCCTGTGCTGCGCTCCACTCGCCTCTTGTTTTCTGCAAGGTGGGTGCAGGCAGCAGGTGGGGGTGTAGAAATGAAGGGGAATTGGCTGGGGTCACTCCTTACTGGAGTGGAGGAGGTCACCAAACAGACTTGGCAGCATTGCCCTGCTGGGAGGTGGCACCAATCCAGAACACAGTCACGGAGAGTGAGGGCTCAGTGAAGCAAGAATCAGAACACTCTCAGATCGTATCCCAGGGAGCACAGAGAAAGGGAGTAGCAGCCGTCCGTCCGTCCGTGTGTGTGTGTGTGGGTCCCTGACCGAAACGTTGGCTTCCCCCCGGATTCTGCAAACTGGCGAAACAGAACAGGACGGCTTGGATCGGATCGGATCAGATCGGAGTGCAGCGGTGGGGAGGATCTCACAACAAAAACAGGCACAGCCTCCCAGTTTCAGCTCCTGTTGGCCGGTTGGTACACTCCACCCAGAAACAGCTCATTCTGACCAGCGAGCAGCACGTTGAAACGGCAGTGTGGAAGAACAGGCAGGAGTCCCAGAGCTGGGCCGCGTTTACTGCTCTCGCTCTCTCTCTCTCTCTCAGCAATCCACAACCGTCTCAGATCCCTGAGGGAGGCAGCTGCTGGGAGGCACTGGGGGCCCGTCTGTCTGCTCTCAGAGCCCGAAGTCAAACTGAACATCACTTTGAAGTCTCTCTCTCTCGCACACACACACAGAGAGAGAGAGTGAGGCTGCTCCTGTAACAGGCCCAGGTTCCTCCTCCAGCACACAGCTTGCTCACTCACTCGCTCGCTCTCTCTCTCTCTCTATAACGCTGGGAACCTTGCTAACTGCAATCCACAGAGAGAGGGAGAGAGAGAGGAGGAGGGAGGGGGAGGGGGGGGGGGGGGGGCTGGCTTCTATCTCCTGGCCTGCCTTCCTTCCCAAGCGGTCTGCTCTCTGGCCCAGGCAGGCGAGCTCCTTGCCTGTACTCTGCCTCACAGGTTTCCCCCCCCCCCCCACCCGCCCTGTCCAGCACACAGCCTCTCCCCCACCCCAGGGGGGGCTGCCCTTCCCAGCTCCTGCCCGTCACTCACTACCAGCCCTGGCTCAGCTCCCCCTCACTCAGCTTCACCCACCCACTCTGCTCACCCTCGCTCCCACTCCTCCAACACTCACTATCCCTCACTACCCCCTCTCCTTCCCCCTCCCCGTTCACCGTCCTTCACTCACTCTCCTCCGCCCTCACTCACTCCCCCTTCACCCTCCTCACTCACCTCCCTCTCCTTCGCCCTCCCTCACTCTCACTCCTTCATTCACCCTCCCTCTCTCTCTCCTCCACCCTCCCTCCCTCACTCTTTCCTCCACCCTCCCTCTCTTCTTCACCCTCCCTCACTCTCACCTCCACCACTCTCACTCTCTCCTCCACCTACCCTCCCTCACTCCCACTCCCTCATTCACCCTCCCTCACTCACTCCCTTGTTCAGTCACTCCCCCCTTCTACTTCACCTCCCTCAGTCTCACTCCCTCCCATCCTCCCTCGTTCAGTCACTCACACTCATTCCCTCACTCCCTCCCTCTCTCCTCCACCCTCCCTCCCTCACTCACTGCCTCCCTCTTCTGCCCTCCCTCATTCACTCCCTCTCTACTCCGCCCCTCCCTCACTCCCACTCTCCTCTACGCTCCCTCCCTCAAGCACTCCTCCCTCCCTCCCTCCCACACTCACTCCCTTCCTCCCCCACTCACTCACTCCCTCCCCCACTCACTCACTCCCTCCCTCCCACACTCACTCCCTCCCTCACTCTCTTTCTTCTGCGCTCCCTCAGTCACTCTCCTCCCTCTCACCCCTTCCCTCTCCCTGTATCTGCCCCCCAACTCCACCCTCCCTCAGTCCCTTACTCTCCTCTGTGCTTCCTCACTCACCTCTACTCTTAAATTTTCCCCCTCTATACTTCTCGCACCCCTTCCCACAATCCCCTCTTCCACCACCAGTTTGTACAGTGTCACTCACTCTGAGAGTACTCTCTGACTCCCCCTTCCTCGTTATTTCATTGCTGCCCACCAATATCTCCACTCTCTACCCTGCACGCTTTGACTGTCTCTGTCTGCCCTCTACCACCCTCAACACTATCTCTCCCTTTCTATTCTCCCACACACACTCTCTCTCTCTATTCCCCCACACACGCTCTCTCTCTATTCCTCCACACACTCTCTCTCTCTATTCCTCCACACACTCTCTCTCTATTCCTCCACACACTCTCTCTCTCTATTCCTCCACACACTCTCTCTCTATTCCCCCACACACTCTCTCTCTATTCCCCCACACTCTCTCTCTCTCTCTCTATTCCTCCACACACTCTCTCTCTCTATTCCTCCACTCTCTCTCTCTCTCTCTCTATTCCCCCACACACTCTCTCTCTATTCCCCCACACACTCTCTCTCTATTCCCCACACACTCTCTCTCTATTCCCCCCCACACACTCTCTCTATTCCCCCACACACTCTCTCCCTATTTCCCCCCCACACACTCTCTCTATTCCCCCTCACACTCTCTCTCTATTGCCCCTCAACTCTCTCTCTATTCCCCCACACACTCTCTCTCTATTCCCCCTCACACACACTCTCTCTCTATTCCCCCACACACTCTCTCTCTCTATTCCCCACACACTCTCTCTCTATTCCCCTCACACACACTCTCTCTCTATTCCCCCACACACACTCTCTCTCTATTCCCCCACACACTCTCTCTCTCTATTCCCCCCCACACACTCTCTCTATTCCCCTCACACTCTCTCTCTATTGCCCCTCAACTCTCTCTCTATTCCCCCACACACTCTCTCTCTATTCCCCCTCACACACACTCTCTCTCTATTCCCCACACACTCTCTCTATTCCCCCACACACTCTCTCTCTCTATTCCCCCACACACTCTCTCTCTATTCCCCCACACACTCTCTCTCTATTCCCCCACACTCTCTCTATTCCCCCACACACTCTCTCTCTATTCCTTCACACACTCTCTCTCTCTCTATTCCCCCACACACTCTCTCTCTATTCCCCCACACTCTCTCTCTATTCCCCCCTCACACTCTCTCTCTATTCCCCCCTCACACTCTCTCTCTATTCCCCCCCTCACACTCTCTATTCCCCCCTCACACTCTCTCTCTATTCCCCCCTCACACTCTCTTTCTATTCCCCCTCACACTCTCTCTATTCCCCCCTCACACTCTCTCTATCCCCCTCACACTCTCTCTATTCCCCCCTCACACACTCTCTCTCTATTCCCCCTCACACTCTCTCTCTATTCCCCCCCTCACACTCTCTCTATTCCCCCCTCACACTCTCTCTATTCCCCCCTCACACACTCTCTCTCTATTCCCCCCACACACACTCTCTCTATTCCCCCTCACACACACTCTCTCTCTCTATTCCCCCTCACACACACACTCTCTCTCTCTATTCCCCCACACACTCTCTCTCTCTATTCCCCCACTCGCTCTCTCTATTCCCCCACACACTCTCGCTCTCTCTCTATTCACCCACACACTCTCTCTCTATTCCCCCACACACACTCTCTCTCTATTCCCCCACACACTCTCGCTCTCTCTCTATTCACCCACACACTCTCTCTCTCTATTCCCCCACACACACTCTCTCTATTCCCCCCCACACACTCTCTCTATTCCCCCCCACACACTCTCTCTATTCCCCCTCACACTCGCTCTATCCCCCCCACACACTCTCTCTCTATTCCCCCAAACACACTCTCTCTCTATTCCCCCAAAAACTCTCTCTCTATTCCCCCCAAAACTCTCTCTATTCCCCTCACACTCTCTCTCTATTCCCCCACACACACTCTCTATTTCCCCCCACACACTCTCTCTCTATTCCCCTCACACTCTCTCTCTATTGCCCCTCACACTCTCTCTCTATTCCCCCTCACACACTCTCTCTATTCCCCCACACACTCTCTATTCCCCCCCCACACACTCTCTCTATTTCCCCCCCACACACTCTCTCTATTCCCCCCCACACACTCTCTCTCTATTCCCCCCTCACACTCTCTCTATTCCCCCCCACACACTCTCTCTCTATTCCCCCTCACACTCTCTCTATTCCCCCTCACACTCTCTCTCTATTCCCCCTCACACACTCTCTCTATTCCCCCACAAACTCTCTCTCTCTATTCCCCAACACTCTCTCTCTTCTCCCCCACACTCTCTCTCTATTTCCCCCCCCCCCACACACTCTATTTCCCCCCACACACTCTCTCTATTCCCCCTCACACTCTCTCTATTCCCCCTCACACTCTCTCTCTATTCCCCCACACACACTCTCTCTCTATTCCCCCTCACACACTCTCTCTCTATTCCCCCTCACACACTCTCTCTATTTCCCCCCCACACACTCTCTCTCTATTCCCCCCTCACACTCTCTCTCTATTCCCCCCCCACACACTCTCTCTCTATTCCCCCTCACACTCTCTCTCTATTCCCCCTCACACACTCTCTCTATTCCCCCACAAACTCTCTCTCTCTATTCCCCAACACTCTCTCTATTTCCCCCACACACTCTCTCTCTATTTCCCCCCCACACACACTCTCTCTATTTCCCCCCCACACACTCTCTCTATTCCCCCTCACACTCTCTCTATTCCCCTCACACTCTCTCTCTATTCCCCCTCACACACTCTCTCTATTCCCCCACAAACTCTCTCTCTCTATTCCCCAACACTCTCTCTCTTCTCCCCCACACTCTCTCTCTATTTCCCCCCCCCCACACACTCTATTTCCCCCCACACACTCTCTCTATTCCCCTCACACTCTCTCTATTCCCCCTCACACTCTCTCTCTATTCCCCCACACACACTCTCTCTCTATTCCCCCTCACACACTCTCTCTCTATTCCCCCTCACACACTCTCTCTATTTCCCCCCCACACACTCTCTCTCTATTCCCCCCTCACACTCTCTCTCTATTCCCCCCCACACACTCTCTCTCTATTCCCCTCACACTCTCTCTCTATTCCCCCTCACACACTCTCTCTATTCCCCCACAAACTCTCTCTCTCTATTCCCCAACACTCTCTCTATTTCCCCCACACACTCTCTCTCTATTCCCCCCCACACACACTCTCTCTATTTCCCCCCCACACACTCTCTATTCCCCTCACACTCTCTCTATTCCCCCTCACACTCTCTCTCTATTCCCCAACACTCTCTCTCTATTCCCCAACACTCTCTCTATTTCCCCACACACTCTCTCTCTATTCCCCCCACACACACTCTCTCTATTTCCCCCCCACACACTCTCTCTATTCCCCCTCACACACTCTCTCTATTCCCCCACACACACTCTCTCTATTCCCCCACACACACTCTCTCTATTCCCCACACACACTCTCTATTTCCCACACACACTCTCTCTCTATTCCCCCACACACACTCTCTATTTCCCCCCCACACACTCTCTCTCTATTCCCCCTCACACTCTCTCTCTATTCCCCCTCACACTCTCTCTCTATTCCCCTCACACACTCTCTCTATTCCCCTCACACACTCTCTCTATTCCCCCACACACTCTCTATTCCCCCCCACACACTCTCTCTATTCCCCCACACACACACTCTCTCTATTCCCCCTCACACTCTCTCTCTATTCCCCCTCACACACTCTCTCTATTCCCCACAAACTCTCTCTCTCTATTCCCCAACACTCTCTCTATTTCCCCCACACACTCTCTCTCTATTTCCCCCCACACACACTCTCTCTATTTCCCCCCCACACACTCTCTCTATTCCCCCTCACACTCTCTCTCTATTCCCCCCTCACACTCTCTCTATTCCCCCCTCACACTCTCTCTATTCCCCCCTCACACACTCTCTCTCTATTCCCCCCCACACACACTCTCTCTATTCCCCCTCACACACACTCTCTCTCTCTCTATTCCCCCTCACACACACACTCTCTCTCTCTATTCCCCACACACTCTCTCTCTCTATTCCCCCCACTCGCTCTCTCTATTCCCCCACACACTCTCGCTCTCTCTCTATTCACCCACACACTCTCTCTCTATTCCCCCACACACACTCTCTCTCTATTCCCCCACACACTCTCGCTCTCTCTCTATTCACCCACACACTCTCTCTCTCTATTCCCCCACACACACTCTCTCTATTCCCCCCCACACACTCTCTCTATTCCCCCCCACACACTCTCTCTATTCCCCTCACACTCGCTCTATTCCCCCCTCACACTCTCTCTCTATTCCCCAACACTCTCTCTCTATTCCCCAACACTCTCTCTATTTCCCCCACACACTCTCTCTCTATTTCCCCCCCACACACACTCTCTCTATTTCCCCCCCACACACTCTCTCTATTCCCCCTCACACACTCTCTCTATTCCCCCACACACACTCTCTCTATTCCCCCACACACACTCTCTCTATTCCCCACACACACTCTCTATTTCCCACACACACTCTCTCTCTATTCCCCCACACACACTCTCTATTTCCCCCCCACACACTCTCTCTCTATTCCCCCTCACACTCTCTCTCTATTCCCCCTCACACTCTCTCTCTATTCCCCCTCACACACTCTCTCTATTCCCCCTCACACACTCTCTCTATTCCCCACACACTCTCTATTCCCCCCCCACACACTCTCTCTATTCCCCCACACACACACTCTCTCTATTCCCACACACACACTCTCTCTCTATTCCCACACACACTCCCTCTCTCTCTCTATTCCCCCACACACTCTCTCTCTCTATTCCCCCCACTCGCTCTCTCTCTATTTCCCCCCCTCACACTCTCTCTCTATTCCCCCACACACACTCTCTCTCTATTCGCCCCCACACACTCTCTCTCTATTCCCCCACACACTCTCGCTCTCTCTCTATTCACCCACACACTCTCTCTCTCTATTCCCCCACACACACTCTCTCAATTCCCCCCCACACACTCTCTCTATTCCCCCCCACACACTCTCTCTCTATTCCCCCTCACACTCGCTCTATTCCCCCCCACACACTCTCTCTCTATTCCCCCACACACACTCTCTCTCTATTCCCCCACACACACTCTCTCTCTATTCCCCCCCACACTCTCTCTATTCCCCTCACACTCTCTCTCTATTCCCCCACACACACTCTCTCTATTCCCCACACACACTCTCTATTTCCCCCACACACTCTCTCTCTATTCCCCCTCACACTCTCTCTCTATTCCCCCTCACACTCTCTCTCTATTCCCCCTCACACACTCTCTCTATTCCCCCACACACTCTCTATTCCCCCCCCACACACTCTATTCCCCCCCCCACACACTCTCTCTATTCCCCACACACACACTCTCTCTCTATTCCCACACACACACTCTCTCTCTATTCCCACACACACTCTCTCTCTCTCTCTATTCCCACACACTCTCTCTCTCTCTCTATTCCCCCACACTCACTCTCTCTCTATTCCCCCCACACACTCTCTATTTCCCCCTCACACACCCTCTCTCTCTATTCTCCCACACACACTCTCTCTCTATTCCCCCACACACTCTCTCTATTCCCCCCCACACACTCTCTCTCTATTCCCCGACACACTCTCTCTATTCCCCCACACACTCTCTCTCTATTCCCCCCCCACACACACTCTCTCTCTCTATTCTCCCACACTCTCTCTCTATTCCCCCATACACACTCTCTCTCTATTCCCACACACACTCTCTCTATTCCACACACACTCTCTCTCTATTCCCCCACACTCACTCTCTATTTCCCCCCACACACTCTCTCTCTATTCCCCCTCACACTCTCTCTCTATTCCCCCTCACACTCTCTCTCTATTCCCCCTCACACTCTCTCTCTATTCCCCCTCACACACTCTCTCTATTCCCCACACACTCTCTATTCCCCCCCCACACCTCTCTCTATTCCCACACACTCTCTCTCTATTCCCACACACACTCTCTCTCTCTATTCCCACACACTCTCTCTCTCTCTATTCCCCACACTCTCTCTCTCTCTATTCCCCCATACACACTCTCTCGCTTTTCCCACACACACTCTCTCTATTCGCCCACACTCACTCTCTCTCTCTATTCCCCCACACACTCTCTCTCTATTCTCCCCCCCACACACACTATTCTCCCACTCTCTCTATTCTCTCTCTCTATTCTCCCACTCTCTCTCTATTCTCCCCTCTCTCACCCTGTATTCTCCCTCTCTCTATTCTCCCTCTCTCTCACTCTCTATTCTCCCTCTCTCTATTCTCCCTCTCTCTCTATTCTCCCTCTCTCTCACTCTCTATTCTTCCTCTCTCTATTCTCCCTCTCTCTCTCTTTATTCTCCCTCTCTCTCTCTATTCTCCCTCTCTCTCACTCTCTATTCTCCCTCTCTCTCTCTCTATTCTCCCTCTCTCTCTCTCTATTGTCCCTCTCTCTCTATTGTCCCTCTCTCTCTCTATTCTCTCACTCTCTATTCTCACTCTCTCTATTTTCTTTCTCTTTATTCTCTCTCTCTATTCTCTCTCTATATTCTCACTCTCTCTATTCTTTCTTTCTCTTTATTCTCTCTCTCTATTCTCTCACTCTCTATTCTCTCTCTCTATTCTCTCACTCTCTCTATTCTCTCTCTCTCTCTATTCTTTATTTCTCTTTATTCTCTCTCTATTCTCTCACTCTCTCTATTCTCTCTCTCTATTCTCTCTCACACTCTCTCTATTGTCTCACTCTCTCTCTATTCTCTCACTCTCTCTATTCTCTCTCTATTCTCTCTCTCTATTCTTTCTTTCTCTTATTCTCTCTCTCTCTATTCTTTCTTTCTCTTTATTCTCTCTCTCTCTATTCGCTCTCTCTATTCTCTCACTCTCTCTCTTCTCTCACTCTATTCTTTCACTCTCTTTCTTTCTCTTTATTCTCTCTTTCTATTCTCTCACTCTCTATTCTCTCACTCTCTCTATTCTCTCTCTCACTCTCTCTCTATTCTCTCACTCTCTCTCTATTCTCACTCTCTCTATTCTCTCTCTCTATTCTTTCTTTCTCTTTATTCTCTCTCTCTCTATTCTCTCTCACTCTCTCTCTATTCTTACTTTCTCTTTATTCTCTCTCTCTATTCTCTCTCTCTCTCTTCTCTCTCTCTATTCTTTCACTCTCTCTATTCTTTCTTTCTCTTTATTCTCTATTCTCTCTCTTCTTTCTTTATTCTCTCTCTCTCTATTCTCACTCTCTATTCTTTCTTTCTCGTTATTCTCTCTCTCGATTCTCACACTCTCTCTATTCTCTCTCTCTCTATTCTTTCACTCTCTCTATTCTTTCTTTCTCTTATTCTCTCTCTCTTCTCTCTCTCTCTATTCTGTCTCTCTATTTTCTCTCTCTATTTTCTTTCTCTTTAATCTCTCTCTCTATTCTCACTCTATCTCTATTCTCTCTCACTCTCTATTGTCTCTCTCTCTCTATTCTCTCTCTCTCTCTATCTCACTCTCTCTCTATTCTCACTCTCTCTCTCTATTCTCACTCTCTCTCTCTCTATTCCCACTCTCTCTATTCCCTCTCTCTCTATTCTCACTCTCACTCTCTATTCTCTCTCTCTATTCTCTCACTCTCTATTCTCTCTCTCTCTCTCTCTATTCTCTCTCTCTCTCTCTATTCCCTCTCTATTCTCACTCTCACCTCTCTCTCACTCTCTATTCTCTCTCTCACTCTCTATTCTCACTCTCTCTCTCTATTCTCACTCTCTCTCTCTATTCTCTCTCTATTCTCACTCTCACTCTCTATTCTCTCTCTATTCTCACTCTCACTCTCTATTCTTTCTCTCTCTCTCTCTATTCTCTCTCTCTCTATTCTCTCTCTCACTCTCTATTCTCTCTCTCACTATTCTCACTCTCTCTATTCTCTCTCTCTCTCACTCTATTCTCTCTCTCTCACTCTATTCTCTCTCTCTCTATTCTCTCTCTCTCTATTCTCTCTCTCTGTCTATTCTCTGTCTATTCTCTCTCTATTATCTCTCTCTCTCTATTCTCACTCTCTCTCTCTCTATTCCCACTCTCTCTCTATTCCCTCTCTCTCTATTCTCACTCTCACTTCTCTCTCTCTATTCTCTCACTCTCTATTCTCTCTCTCTCTCTCTATTCTCTCTCTCTCTCTCTATTCCCTCTCTATTCTCACTCTCACCTCTCTCTCACTCTCTATTCTCTCTCACTCTCTATTCTCACTCTCTCTCTCTATTCTCACTCTCTCTCTCTATTCTCTCTCTATTCTCACTCTCACTCTCTATTCTCTCTCTATTCTCACTCTCACTCTCTATTCTTTCTCTCTCTCTCTCTATTCTCTCTCTCTCTATTCTCTCTCTCTATTCTCTCTCTCTCTATTCTCTCTCTCACTATTCTCACTCTCTCTATTCTCTCTCTCTCTCTCACTCTATTCTCTCTCTCTCACTCTATTCTCTCTCTCTCTATTCTCTCTCTCTATTCTCTCTCTCTCTATTCTCTCTCTCTGTCTATTCTCTCTCTATTATCTCTCTCTCTCTATTCTCTCTCTCACTCTCTCTATTCTCTCTCTCTCTCTATTCTCACTCTCTCTCTATTCTCACTCTCTCTCTCTATTCCCTCTCTCTATTCTCTCTCTCTCTATTCTCACTCTCGCTCTCTATTCTCTCTCTCTATTCTCTCTCTCTATTCTCTCTCTCTCACTCTCTATTCTCTCTCTCTATTCTCTCTGTCTCTCTCTCTCTCTCTCTATTCTCTCTCTCTATTCTCTCTCTCTCTCTCTATTCTCTCTCTCTATTTTTTCTCTCTCTCTCTATTCTCACTCTATTCTCTCTCTCTCTCTATTCTCTCTCTCTCTATTCTCTCTCTCTGTCTATTCTCACTCTCTCTATTCTCTCTCTATCTATTCTCACTCTCTCTCTATTCTCTCTCTCTCTCTATTCTCTCTCTCTCTCTATTCTCTCTCTCTCTATTCTCTCTCTCTCTATTCTCTCTCTCTCTTCTCTCTCTCTCTTCTCTCCCTCTCTCTCTATTCTCTCACTCTCTATTCTCTCTCTCTATTCTCGCTCTCTCTCTTCTCTCTCTATTCTCGCTCTCTCTATTCTCTCTCTATTCTCACTCTCTCTATTCTCTCACTCTCTCTATTCTCTCTCCCTATTCTCTCTCTATTCTCTCACTCTCTCTCTATTCTCTCACTCTCTCTATTCTCTCACTCTCTCTATTCTCTCTCTATTCTCTCACTCTCTCTATTCTCTCTCTCTCTATTCTCTCACTCTCTCTATTCTCTCACTCTCTCTATTCTCTCTCTCCTCTCTCTATTCTCTCTCTCTCTATTCTCTCACTCTCTCTATTCTCTCTCTCTATTCTCTCACTCTCTCCTCTCACTCTCTCTACTCTCTCTCTCTATTCTCTCACTCTCTCCTCTCACTCTCTCTACTCTCTCTCTCTATTCTCTCACTCTCTCTATTCTCTCACTCTCTCTATTCTCTCTCTCTCTATTCTCTCTCTCTCTATTCTCTCTCTCTCTTCTCTCCCTCTCTCTCTATTCTCTCACTCTCTCTATTCTCTCTCTCTCTCTCTCTCTCTATTCTCGCTCTCTCTATTCTCTCTCTATTCTCACTCTCTCTATTCTCTCACTCTCTCTATTCTCTCTCCCTATTCTCTCTCTATTCTCTCACTCTCTCTCTATTCTCTCACTCTCTCTCTATTCTCTCACTCTCTCTATTCTCTCTCTATTCTCTCACTCTCTCTATTCTCTCTCTCTCTATTCTCTCACTCTCTCTATTCTCTCACTCTCTCTATTCTCTCTCTCCTCTCTCTATTCTCTCTCTCTCTATTCTCTCACTCTCTCTATTCTCTCTCTCTATTCTCTCACTCTCTCCTCTCACTCTCTCTACTCTCTCTCTCTATTCTCTCACTCTCTCCTCTCACTCTCTCTCTCTATTCTCTCACTCTCTCTATTCTCTCTCTCTCTATTCTCTCTCTATTCTCTCTCTTTCTCTCTCTCTCTCTATTCTCTCTCTCTCTCTATTCTCTCTCTCTATTCTCTCTCTATCTCTATTCTCTCTCTCACTCTCTCTATTCTCTCTCTCACTCTCTCTATTCTCTCTCTCTCTATTCTCTCTCTCTATTCTCTCTCTCTCTATTCTCTCTCTCTCTACTCTCTCTCTCTATTCTCTCTCTCTCTCTCTATTCTCTCTCTTTTCTCTCTCTCTCTCTCTATTCTCTCTCTTTTCTCTCTCTCTCTCTCTATTCTCTCTCTCTCTCTATTCTCTCTCTCTCTCTATTCTCTCTCTCTCTCTCTATTCTCTCTCTCTCTCTCTATTCTCTCTCTCTCTCTCTATTCTCTCTCTCTCTCTATTCTCTCTCTCTCTCTATTCTCTCTCTCTCTATTCTCTCTCTCTCTCTATTCTCTCTCTCTCTCTATTCTCTCTCTCTCTCTCTATTCTCTCTCTATCTCTATTCTCTCTCTCACTCTCTCTATTCTCTCTCTCTCTATTCTCTCACTCTCTCTATTCTCTCTCTCTCTCTCTATTCTCTCTCTCTCTATTCTCTCACTCTCTCTATTCTCTCTCTCTATTCTCTCACTCTCTCCTCTCACTCTCTCTACTCTCTCTCTCTATTCTCTCACTCTCTCCTCTCACTCTCTCTCTCTATTCTCTCACTCTCTATTCTCTCTCTCTCTATTCTCTCTCTATTCTCTCTCTTTTCTCTCTCTCTCTCTCTATTCTCTCTCTCTCTCTATTCTCTCTCTCTATTCTCTCTCTCTCTATTCTCTCTCTATCTCTATTCTCTCTCTCACTCTCTCTATCTCTCTCTCACTCTCTCTATTCTCTCTCTCTATTCTCTCTCTCTATTCTCTCTCTCTATTCTCTCTCTCTCTCTCTATCTCTCTTCTCTCTCTCTCTACTCTCTCTCTCTATTCTCTCTCTCTCTCTCTATTCTCTCTCTTTTCTCTCTCTCTCTCTCTATTCTCTCTCTTTCTCTCTCTCTCTCTCTATTCTCTCTCTCTCTCTATTCTCTCTCTCTCTCTATTCTCTCTCTCTCTCTATTCTCTCTCTCTCTCTCTATTCTCTCTCTCTCTCTCTATTCTCTCTCTCTCTCTATTCTCTCTCTCTCTCTATTCTCTCTCTCTCTATTCTCTCTCTCTCTATTCTCTCTCTCTCTATTCTCTCTCTCTCTCTATTCTCTCTCTCTCTATTCTCTCTCTCACTCTCTCTATTCTGTCTCTCTCTATTCTCTCTCTCTCTATTCTCTCTCTCTATTCTCTCTCTATCTCTATTCTCTCTCTCACTCTCTCTATTCTCTCTCTCACTCTCTATTCTCTCTCTCTCTATTCTCTCTCTCTATTCTCTCTCTCTCTCTATTCTCTCTCTCTCTCTATTCTCTCTCTCTCTATTCTCTCTCTCTCTCTATTCTCTCTCTCTATTCTCGTCTCTCTCTATTCTCTCTCTCTCTCTATTCTCTCTCTCTCTCTCTATTCTCTCTCTATCTCTATTCTCTCTCTCACTCTCTCTATTCTCTCTCTCTCTATTCTCTCTCTCTCTCTCTCTATTCTCTCTCTCTATCTTCTCTCTATTCTCTCTCTCTCTATTCTCTCTCTCTATTCTCTCTCTCTCTATTCCCTCTCTCTCTATTCTCTCTCTCTATTCTCTCTCTCTCTCTATTCTCTCTCTCTCTATTCTCTCTCTCTCTCTATTCTCTGTCTCTCTCTCTCTATTCTCTCTCTCTCTCTCTATTCTCTCTCTCTATTCTCTCTCTCTATTCTCTCTCTCTATCTCTCTCTCTATTCTCTCTCTCTCTCTCTATTCTCTCTCTCTATTCTCTCTCTCATTCTCTCTCTCTATTCTCTCTCTCTATTCTCTCTCTCTCTATTCTCTCTCTCTCTCTATTCTCTCTCTCTCTCTCTCTATCTCTCTCTCTATTCTCTCTCTCTCTATTCTCTCTCTCTATTCTCTCTCTCTCTATTCTCTCTCTCTCTTCTCTCTATTCTCTCTCTCTATTCTCTCTCGTCTCTCTCTCTATCTCTCTCTCTCTCTCTCTCTATCTCTATCTCTCTCTTCTCTCTCTCTCTATTCTCTCTCTCTCTCTATCTCTCTCTCTCTACTCTCTCTCTCCTCTCTATCTCTCTCTCTCTATCTCTCTCTCTCTCTCTATTCTCTCTCTCTATCTCTCACTCTCTTCTCTCTCTATTCTCTCTCTCTCTCGGCTCTATTCTCTCTCTCTATTCTCTCTCTCTTCACTCTCTCTCTCTCTATCTCTCACTCTCTCTATTCTCTCCTCTATTCTCTCTCTCTCTCTATTCTCTCTCTATTCTCTCTCTCTCTCTATTCTCTCTCTCTCTCTCTCTATTCTCTCTCTCTCTATTCTCTCTCTCTCTCTGTCTATTCTCTCTCTCTATTCTCTCTCTCTATTCTCTCTCTCTCTCTCTATTCTCTCTCTCTCTGTCTATTCTCTCTCTCTCTATTCTCTCTCTCTCTCTCTATTCTCTCTCTCTCTCTCTGTCTATTCTCTCTCTCTCTATTCTCTCTCTCTATTCTCTCTCTCTATTCTCTCTCTCTCTCTCTATTCTCTCTCTCTCTCTCTATTCTCTCTCTCTATTCTCTCTCTCTCTCTATTTTCTCACTCTCTCTATTCTCTCTCTCTCTCTATTCTCTCTCTATTCTCTCTCTCTATTCTCTCTCTCTCTCTATTTTCTCACTCTCTCTATTCTCTCTCTCTCTATTCTCTCTCTATTCTCTCTCTCCCTATTCTCTCTCTCTCTCTATTCTCTCTCTATTCTCTCTCTCCCTATTCTCTCTCTCTCTCTATTCTCTCACTCTCTCTCTATTCTCTCTCTCTCTCTATTTTCTCACTCTCTCTATTCTCACTCTCTCTCTCTATTCTCTCTCTCTATTTTCTCACTCTCTCTATTCTCTCTCTCTATTCTCTCTCTCTCTCTATTTTCTCACTCTCTCTATTCTCACTCTCTCTCTCTGTTTTCTCACTCTCTCTATTCTCTCTCTCTATTCTCTCTCTCTCTCTATTTTCTCACTCTCTCTATTCTCTCTCTCTCTCTATTCTCTCTCTATTCTCTCTCTCTATTCTCTCTCTCTCTCTCTATTTTCTCACTCTCTCTATTCTCTCTCTCTCTCTCTATTCTCTCTCTCCCTATTCTCTCTCTCTCTCTATTCTCTCTCTCTATTCTCTCTCTCTCTCTATTTTCTCACTCTCTCTATTCTCTCTCTCTCTATTCTCTCTCTCCCTATTCTCTCTCTCTCTCTATTCTCTCACTCTCTCTATTCTCTCACTCTCTCTCTATTCTCTCTCTCTCTCTATTTCTCACTCTCTCTATTCTCTCTCTCTCTCTATTCTCTCTCTATTCTCTCTCTCTATTTTCTCTCTCTCTCTATTTTCTCACTCTCTCTATTCTCTCTCTCTCTCTCTATTCTCTCTCTCCCTATTCTCTCTCTCTCTCTATTCTCTCTCTATTCTCTCTCTCTATTCTCTCTCTCTCTCTATTTTCTCACTCTCTCTATTCTCTCTCTCTCTCTCTATTCTCTCTCTCCCTATTCTCTCTCTCCCTATTCTCTCTCTCTCTCTATTCTCTCTCTATTCTCTCTCTCTATTCTCTCTCTCTCTCTATTTTCTCACTCTCTCTATTCTCTCTCTCTCTCTCTATTCTCTCTCTCCCTATTCTCTCTCTCTCTCTATTCTCTCTCTCTATTCTCTCTCTCTCTCTATTTTCTCACTCTCTCTATTCTCTCTCTCTCTCTATTCTCTCTCTCCCTATTCTCTCTCTCTCCCTATTCTCTCTCTCTCTATTTTCTCACTCTCTCTATTCTCTCTCTCTCTCTATTCTCTCTCTCCCTATTCTCTCTCTCTCCCTATTCTCTCTCTCTCTCTATTTTCTCACTCTCTCTATTCTCTCTCTCTCTCTTCTCTCTCTCTCTCTATTCTCTCTCTCCCTATTCTCTCTCTCTATTCTCTCTCTCTCTCTATTTTCTCACTCTCTCTATTC
The DNA here is from genome assembly GCF_037043375.1 of Chiloscyllium plagiosum. Taxonomy (NCBI): domain Eukaryota; kingdom Metazoa; phylum Chordata; class Chondrichthyes; order Orectolobiformes; family Hemiscylliidae; genus Chiloscyllium; species Chiloscyllium plagiosum. The sequence goes on along the minus strand of NW_028270176.1, from coordinate 36,236,708 downwards.
TCTCTCTCTCTCTATTCTCTCTCTATTCTCTCTCTCTATTCTCTCTCTCTCTCTCTATTTTCTCACTCTCTCTATTCTCTCTCTCTCTCTCTATTCTCTCTCTCCCTATTCTCTCTCTCTCTCTATTCTCTCTCTCTATTCTCTCTCTCTCTCTATTTTCTCACTCTCTCTATTCTCTCTCTCTCTATTCTCTCTCTCCCTATTCTCTCTCTCTCTCTATTCTCTCACTCTCTCTATTCTCTCACTCTCTCTCTATTCTCTCTCTCTCTCTATTTTCTCACTCTCTCTATTCTCTCTCTCTCTCTATTCTCTCTCTATTCTCTCTCTCTATTTTCTCTCTCTCTCTATTTTCTCACTCTCTCTATTCTCTCTCTCTCTCTCTATTCTCTCTCTCCCTATTCTCTCTCTCTCTCTATTCTCTCTCTATTCTCTCTCTCTATTCTCTCTCTCTCTCTATTTTCTCACTCTCTCTATTCTCTCTCTCTCTCTCTATTCTCTCTCTCCCTATTCTCTCTCTCCCTATTCTCTCTCTCTCTCTATTCTCTCTCTATTCTCTCTCTCTATTCTCTCTCTCTCTCTATTTTCTCACTCTCTCTATTCTCTCTCTCTCTCTCTATTCTCTCTCTCCCTATTCTCTCTCTCTCTCTATTCTCTCTCTCTATTCTCTCTCTCTCTCTATTTTCTCACTCTCTCTATTCTCTCTCTCTCTCTATTCTCTCTCTCCCTATTCTCTCTCTCTCCCTATTCTCTCTCTCTCTATTTTCTCACTCTCTCTATTCTCTCTCTCTCTCTATTCTCTCTCTCCCTATTCTCTCTCTCTCCCTATTCTCTCTCTCTCTCTATTTTCTCACTCTCTCTATTCTCTCTCTCTCTCTATTCTCTCTCTCCCTATTCTCTCTCTCTATTCTCTCTCTCTCTCTATTTTCTCACTCTCTCTATTCTCTCTCTCTCTCTATTCTCTCTCTCCCTATTCTCTCTCTCTATTCTCTCTCTCTCTCTATTTTCTCACTCTCTCTATTCTCTCTCTCTCTCTATTCTCTCTCTCCCTATTCTCTCTCTCTCCCTATTCTCTCTCTCTCTCTATTTTCTCACTCTCTCTATTCTCTCTCTCTCTCTATTCTCTCTCTCCCTATTCTCTCTCTCTATTCTCTCTCTCTCTCTATTTTCTCACTCTCTCTATTCTCTCTCTCTCTCTCTCTCTATTCTCTCTCTCACTCTCTCTATTCTCTCTCTCTCTCTATTCTCTCTCTCCCTCCTGTCTCTGTTTATTTCACTATCTCTTCCTCCAGCAGCCATTCCCATTCACTCCCAATGGGCTGGGGTCGCACCGCGCCTGCGTGAAAATCCCACCAATCAGCGGTATGCTTTCCCCTTGTCACTCAAAGACACTGGCCAATCAGCGCTGAGCCCTGTCCCCAATAACACCATACACTAACCAATCAGCATTGGGTTCTAGCTCCATCATTCACAGGCACAACCAATCAACACTCAGCCACTCACTGATATTAACCAATCAGCGCTGAGCCATGTCCCGCCCCTAATATTAACCAATCAACACTCAGCTATATCGCTGTTCCTAAGATATTCAGACCAATCAGCGCTGAGCCGTGTACCTGTCACTCATAGATATTAACCAATCAACATTGAGCAATGTACCTTTCACCAACAGTAGCCAATCAACACTCAGCTACGTCGGTCATACACAGGCGCTAACCAATCAGCACCGAGCCACGAACCTATCACTCACAGGCACAATCCAATGAGCGCTGAGCCATGTCCCGTCATTCACAAACACTAACCAATCAACACTAAATCAAGTCCCGTCACCCATACGCATTAACCAATCAGCACTGAGCCATAGCCCTTCACTAACAAACACCAATCAACACTCAGCTATAGCTCTGTCACTCACAAACACTAACCAATCCACGCTGAGCCTTCTACTGTCACTCACAATCTTTACCCAATCAGCACTGAACCATGCCCCGTCACCCACGAGCATTAACCAATCAGCGCTCAGCTATGTCCCTGTCACTCACAGGCAGTACCCAATCAGCACTGAACGATGTCCCCCGTCACTCAGACGCACTAACCAATCGGCACTGAGCCCTGTCCGCTTTACTCGCAGGTATCAACCAATCAACACTGCGCCATTTGCGTCACTCAGAGATACCTAAACAATCAGCACCGAGTATAGGAAGTGCTCTCCCTAACACAGACCAATCAACATTGAGCCGTAATCCCGGTCCAAGTCATCAACGAATCAGCGGTGAGCCCTCTCCCGACGCTAAAGGACTGCGGCCAATCAGCACTGAGCTCTCTCTGTCACTAACAGACGTTGACCAATGACAGATGGAAGCCCATGGTCCTGGCCCAGATCAGGTGATGAGATGAGATGAAAGGAGCCAGGCTGCTGTTGCTGAATGCTGGCAGTAGGGGCATCACAGGCTGGCACTGGGAAAGTCAATCAAGCACTCAGCAAACAGGCAAGGCCCCTCTGTGCACCCAGTGCTGCTGCCTCCCTGGAAGACAGGCTCAAGGATGGCACTGGACAGCTCAGACCATCCTGAGGGATAGGGAGGGAGGGAGGGGGTAGCAGTCCCCATCAGGCTGAAATATGGGGAGCTTGCCTGGAAGTTAGCCAGCGACCAGCTCGAACATAGTCACCTCCCAGCTGACTGGATGTATCAGGGATGAGGCAGGTTGCCCCAGGAGTCCTTAAGGGATTCCTGGGGCTGGATCGGAGGGTGGTGTATGGGGGCCCAGAGGTTTGCAACTGAACAGAGCTGGGACCGACTTCCTCAAGGGGTGATCTGCTCATGTTGTTGGGGGAAGAGTTTGATCTGACGGAGTAAATGTCAGAAGAGGACCACCGAGGAGTATAGGACAAGCCCGTTGGCACTGCAGCAGCAAATGGAAACTTATTCAGAGTACAGTAGAACGTAGATGAAGTCTAAAATTGAATTACTGGATGTGGATATGAATGTTCGGAAATGTGGTGAATAAAACAGCAAAACCAAAGCACATTAAATATTCCTGGGCAGGTGTTCAGGAAAGAAAGGGAGAGGGATGGTGGGATTAAATCAGGAGACCATATCACTGCCAAAAAGAGGTTGGGACAGAACATATTGAAAGTTACAGCATGTTAGCAAAGAGCCAAGATGTATTTTTCATAGTGTACTCAGTATAGTCTATAAGTCACTAACCACATCAAAAAGGAACAAATTTGCAAGGAAATTACAGCAGGGTGCAAGAATGAGAGACACTTCAGAGTCAGCACTTTAATCATCCGAATATGAGAGTCAGAGAGATGCACAGCACGTAAACAGACCCTTCGGTCCAACCCGTCCATGCCGACCAGATATCCCAACCCACACACATCCAAATGCCACTTAAATGCTGTAATTGTACCAGCCTCCACCACATCCTCTGGCAGCTCATTCTATACACGTACCACCCTCTGCATGAAAAAATTGCCCCTTCGATCCCTTTTATATCTTTCCCCTCTCACCCTAAATGTATGTCCCTCTAGTTCTGGACCCACCACCCCCCTCCCCTCCCCACGGCTCCTTGAGGCATCCAAGGGGATCTGTGCTGGTCACCTCGATAGCGATGGTGGAGCCGGTGGAGGACACGCTGGGCTGACTGGCCTCCTCCTGTACTGTTATTGTGTGGTGGCGCTGGAGCAGCAGTCAGGAGGAGCTAACGTTGCTGCAGGGGTGTGAGAGTGCACCCACCCTTCCATTCCTCTTTCAAAACCTCCCTCACCTCCCTTACCTGACTCACACCACCCCCTAAAAAAACTGTGCAAACAAAAGCTGCACGCAGACAGAAGGTGAGAAATATCAAGGGGAGGGGAAGCCGGGTAAACTTGAGGACTTTATGGGGGAGGGAGTCTCTGTGCCAAATAGACTCACTCCTCCCACAAAGGAGGTGCTTGTTGGAGGTCAGTGCCCTCAGCTCCAGGATCACTCTGCAGTAGGATGTGCAAAGCCAATGGAGCTGGCTACGACAGCAACGAGGCTACGTTTCGCAAGAAACAGGGCGTTTTGATGGAGACCTCCAGTCAACAGTGAGCTCTCACACACTCCAATTTATGGCTGTATCAACACTATCACATTTCAACTGGCAACCAGGGGAGAATCTGAGCTCATGTGCCTGAACACCACCAGGCTGCTGCCCACCTCTCTAACTCTGAAACTCCTCTCAACCCATGTAGGGCTACTTCAGCTGACACGCAGCCTCTCGAGGGACGATTACGCAGGCAGACCTCACTCTCTGCAGAGAAGAGGATTCAGCCAGCCACAACTGATCCAGGGCCACACCAAGTGGCAGCTCAGGTGCACAAAACAGCTCCAGCGACTGATCAACATCTGCAACAATCCGGGATTAATCCCTCTCTGCGGAGTTTCCCTGTCACCTGATCCAAATACTAGGAAAACAACACTCTCCACTGTCAGAATTCCTCGCAGACTGAGTGGCTGAGAGAGTCTGCTTGGAGACAGGGAGGACTGCAGATGCTGGAGATCAGAGTTGAAGAGTGTGGTGCTGGAAAAGCACAGCAGCATCGAAGGAGCAGGAGAGTCAACATTTCGGGCATCATCGGAACTCCTGCCATACCGTTGCAGAGCACGGACACAGGCCCTTCGGTCCAAGTCATCCATGCTGTCCTGCTATCCTAAATTAATCTAGTCCCATGCGCCAGCACTTGGCCCATAGCCCTCTCCACCCTTCCTATTCGTACACCCATCCTGATGCCTTTTAAATTTCCGATGAAGGGCTGATGCCCGAACCGTTGACTCTCCTGCTCCTCGGATGCTGCCTGACCTGCTGTGCTTTTCCAGCACCACACTCTCGACTCTGAACATCCGCTTGTCTTAACTTTCAAAAAAATAGCAGTTACTCATATTGTGTAAATGCTAACCGTTTACTAGTAATCTTTGCATCGATAGAGGAGTACACGTGGTTTGTAACAGACGGGCTGTTACTGTTAACTACTCACTGATGAAAACCAGGGCAATCGTTTCTGATAATGAGCCGAGAGAAGACTGATATTGAGCACGTCGACAACATCGCAGTGAGCCCTGGAAGGTGGAGACCCAGCAAGGGATGGCCTCTCTCATCTCAACTGTACTATAACATTCCTAAACAGGTGGAATTCTTGGCTTGGAACCAGAGGTCAACTTGTAAACAAGATTGATGAAAATATACAGCGTTGTTCAACAAGTGACCATGTGGGACTCGGGGATTAATTCAGTTGTCCTGTTCACATTTGTGTCAAGTACTGCCCGAAGCTGTACAGAGAAAGACCTGCGTTTCCCATATTGCATACAGAAACCTACAACCCTGGTTCAGAGACAAAGTCGAGGCCATAGATCACAGTATATACAATAGACGAGACATCTCACGATACACACAGCACCTGCTCAATATGGCTGATGCTGCATGGAGACCTAGATCCTGTGTTTTAAGTTTCACTCTAATGACACAATGTATTAGGCAGAGAAACACCTGTATTACCCATGTGTCCCACAGAAACATCGAAACGGGCATGTAATAGTGACTTTCCTGCATTCCATATGTGACACAGACGCACAACTGGACCCTGTTATTTCAGTGTTGCAGTGACAGACCTGTCCCCACCAGTACTGTACCCCAGTGTTACACAGTGACAGACCTGTCCCCACCAGTACTGTACCCCAGTGTTACACAGTGACAGACCTGTCCCTACCAGTACTGTACCCCAATGTTACACAGTGACAGACCTGTCCCCACCAGTACTGTACCCCAGTGTTACACAGTGACAGACCTGTCCCTACCAGTACTGTACCCCAATGTTACACAGTGACAGACCTGTCCCCACCAGTACTGTACCCCAGTGTTACACAGTGACAGACCTGTCCCCACCAGTACTGTACCCCAATGTTACACAGTGACAGACCTGTCCCCACCAGTACTGTACCCCAGTGTTACACAGTGACAGACCTGTCCCCACCAGTACTGTACCCCAATGTTACACAGTGACAGACCTGTCCCCACCAGTACTGTACCCCAGTGTTACACAGTGACAGGCCTGTCCCCACCAGTACTGTACCCCAGTGTTACACAGTAACAGACCTGTCCCCACCAGTACTGTACCCCAGTGTTACACAGTAACAGACCTGTCCCCACCAGTACTGTACCCCAGTGTTACACAGGGACAGACCTGTCCCCACCAGTACTGTACCCCAGTGGTACACAGTGACAGACCTGTCCCCACCAGTACTGTACCCCAGTGTTACACAGTGACAGACCTGTCCCCACCAGTACTGTACCCCAGTGTTACACAGTGACAGACCTGTCCCCACCAGTACTGTACCCCAGTGTTACACAGGGACAGACCTGTCCCCACCAGTACTGTACCCCAGTGTTATAGTGAAAAACCTGTCCTCACCAGGACTGTACCCCAGTGTTATACAGTGACAGACCTGTCCCCACCAGTACTGTACCCCAGTGTTATACAGTGACAGCCCTGTCCCCACCAGTACTGTACCCCAGTGTTACACAGGGACAGACCTGTCCCCACCAGTACTGTACCCCAGTGTTATACAGTGACAGACCTGTCCCCACCAGTACTGTACCCCAGTGTTATACAGTGACAGACCTGTCCCCACCAGTACTGTACCCCAGTGTTACACAGGGACAGACCTGTCCCCACCAGTACTGTACCCCAGTGTTATACAGGGACAGACCTGTCCCCACCAGTACTGTACCCCAGTGTTATACAGGGACAGACCTGTCCCCACCAGTACTGTACCCCAGTGTTATACAGTGACAGACCTGTCCCCACCAGTACTGTACCCCAGAATTACAGTGACAAACCTGTCCACTGTACCCCAGTGTTACACAGGGACAGACCTGTCCCCACCAGTACTTTACCCCAGAGTTACAATGACAGACCTGTCCCCACCAGTACTGTACCCCAGTGTTATACAGCGACAGACCTGTCCCCACCAGTACTGTACCCCAGTGTTACACAGTGACAGACCTGTCCCCACCAGTACTGTACCCCAGTGTTATACAGTGACAGACCTGTCCCCACCAGTACTGTACCCCAGAGTTACAGTGACAGACCTGTCCCCACCAGTACTGTACCCCAGTGTTACACAGTGACAGACCTGTCCCCACCAGTACTATACCCCAGTGTTACACAGTGACAGACCTGTCCCCACCAGTACTGTACCCCAGTGTTACACAGTGACAGACCTGTCCCCACCATACTGTACCCCAGTGTTACACAGTGACAGACCTGTCCCCACCAGTACTGTACCCCAGTGTTACACAGTGACAGACCTGTCCCCACCAGTACTGTACCCCAGTGTTACACAGTGACAGGCCTGTCCCCACCATACTGTACCCCAGTGTTACACAGTGACAGACCTGTCCCCACCAGTACTGTACCCCAGTGTTACACAGTGACAGACCTGTCCCCACCAGTACTGTACCCCAGTGTTATACAGTGACAGACCTGTCCCCACCAGTACTGTACCCCAGAATTACAGTGACAAACCTGTCCACTGTACCCCAGTGTTATACAGTGACAGACCTGTCCCCACCAGTACTTTACCCCAGAGTTACAATGACAGACCTGTCCCCACCAGTACTGTACCCCAGTGTTATACAGCGACAGACCTGTCCCCACCAGTACTGTACCCCAGTGTTACACAGTGACAGACCTGTCCCCACCAGTACTGTACCCCAGTGTTATACAGGGACAGACCTGTCCCCACCAGTACTGTACCCCAGAGTTACAGTGACAGACCTGTCCCCACCAGTACTGTACCCCAGTGTTACACAGTGACAGACCTGTCCCCACCAGTACTATACCCCAGTGTTACACAGTGACAGACCTGTCCCCACCAGTACTGTACCCCAGTGTTATACAGTGACAGACCTGTCCCCACCATACTGTACCCCAGTGTTACACAGTGACAGACCTGTCCCCACCAGTACTGTACCCCAGTGTTACACAGTGACAGACCTGTCCCCACCAGTACTGTACCCCAGTGTTACACAGTAACAGGCCTGTCCCCACCATACTGTACCCCAGTGTTACACAGTGACAGACCTGTCCCCACCAGTACTGTACCCCAGTGTTACACAGTGACAGATCTGTCCCCACCAGTACTGTTCCACTGTGTTACACACTGACAGACCTGTCACCACCAGTACTGTACCCCAGTGTTACACAGTGACAGACCTGTCCCCACCAGTACTGTACCCCAGTGTTACACAGTGACAGACCTGTCCCCACCAGTACTGTACCCCAGTGTTACACAGTGACAGACCTGTCCCCACCAGTACTGTACCCCAGTGTTACACAGTGACAGACCTGTCCCCACCAGTACTGTACCCCAGTGTTACACAGTGACAGACCTGTCCCCACCAGTACTGTACCCCAGTGTTATACAGTGACAGACCTGTCCCCACCATACTGTACCCCAGTGTTACACAATGACAGACCCCTCTAGCAGCCCGTACTGTCACTGACCATGACACAGGGAAATCTCTGTAACCTCACTGAGTCAGTGTCTGCAGGAAATGCTTCACCTCCTGATGGGAATGATGTTCTAATGACCACTATGTAGCCGGTAATAATGGGAATGGCAACGCTGACATCATGGATGTGAGTCAGAGGGTGATGAGTTTAACTCCCTGCTCAGGAGGATTTGCAGGTCTACGGATGCTGAAACCTCACCAATACATCTCAGGCAGCTTCGCTCGGGTGGCGGGTGAGACAGTTGCATTCCAGTGCAGTACTCACTGCCCCCTGCAGCTCCCCCAGTGACAGACCTGTCCGCACCAGTACTGTATCCCAGTATTACACAGTGACAGACCTGTCCCCACCAGTACTGTACCCCAGTGTTATACAGTGACAGACCTGTTCCCACCAGTACTGTATCCCAGTATTACACAGTGACAGACCTGTCCCCACCAGTACTGTACCCCAGTGTTATAGTGACAGACCTGTTCCCACCAGTACTGTACCCCAGTGTTATACAGCGACAGACCTGTCCCCACCAGTACTGTACCCCAGTGTTACACAGTGACAGACCTGTCCCCAACAGTACTGTACCCCAGTGTTACACAGTGACAGACCTGTCCCCACCAGTACTGTATCCCAGTGTTACACAGTGACAGACCTGTCCCCACCAGTACTGTATCCCAGTGTTACACAGTGACAGACCTGTCCCCAACAGTACTGTACCCCAGTGTTACACAGTGACAGACCTGTCCCCACCAGTACTGTATCCCAGTGTTATACAGTGACAGACCTGTCCCCACCAGTACTGTACCCCTGTGTTACACAGGGACAGACCTGTCCCCACCAGTACTGTACCCCAGTGTTACACAGTGACAGACCTGTCCCCACCAGTACTGTACCCCAGTGTTATACAGTGACAGACCTGTCCCCACCAGTACTGTACCCCAGTGTTACACAGTGACAGACCTGTCCCCACCAGTACTGTACCCCAGTGTTATACAGTGACAGACCTGTCCCCACCAGTACTGTACCCCAGTGTTATACAGTGACAGACCTGTCCCCACCAGTACTGTACCCCAGTGTTATACAGTGACAGACCTGTCCCCACCAGTACTGTACCCCAGTGTTAGACAGTGACTGACCAGTCCCCACCAGTGCTGTACCCCAGTGTTACACAGTGACAGACCTGTCCCCACCAGTACTGTACCCCAGTGTTACACAGTGACAGACCTGTCCCCACCAGTGCAGCGCCCCGTTCAGCTCCCCCAGTGCAGCACAGTGCCCCCTGCAGTTTAGTGTTCCCTCGCTGCACTGCCTGTGAAGGAAATGCTGGCAATGAACCAGCCTTCGCTGAACCCCTGTTCCCCGTGCACCTATTCCCACTCACTACAGGGATGGCCACAACGGGACAAATCAGTCCTCAGTCCCAGGAGGGTGAGAGTGTGAACGCACAAGGTCCCTCCCTCCGAGGGATGGGGTGGTGGAGGGGGATCTCAGAATTAAAGCTGGGGGGGGGGGGGGTGGGAGTGGTCAGTGAGGGGCTGTGTGAACGGGGCGAGCGCCGGGGAGTTGCTGCTGAGAGAACACTACCCCGTGTCACATTCTGTCAGCTGATGCTACCCACCCGCCCCCCCCCAGGCCACTCGTCCCATCACGCCGGTTCTCCCTGTTCCTTTGCTGTCAGAGCCAGGGCTTCTGTCAGCCAGAACCCTCCACTCCCTTGTCCATCAGTGACTGTGGGGGGTGGGGGTGGGGGGAAGACGTGGATTCCAAACGCTGACCACCCTTCCCTGGGAAAAGATGGTCTTCCCCACCTCCATTCCAGGTCCAACTGTGCTCTGTTTATCAGATCCTCCTACGGGCCGGGGATGGGACAATGGGAAGATGTTCTACCCCTCAGGACACTCCCCATCTCGACAATCACCAACTGAGACTGTCCTTGTTCTGAGGACCACAAACACAAACCAATTCCTCTCCACAGACGCTGCCAGATCTGCTGAGCTTTTCCAGCAATTCCTGTTTTTGTCTCCAATGGATACAGGTCCATCGGTGCAGAGAGTGGCCATTTGGCCCATTGAGTCTGCACTGACCCCGAGAAGCGCATCCCACCCCAATCCAGCTCTGCAACCCATTCCATGTAACCATGTATTTCCCACAGTCATCCCACCCTACCCTGGGCACTATGAGACAATTTAGCATGGCCAATCCACCCTAACCTGCACATCCCTGGGCACTATGGGACAATTTAGCATGGCCAATCCACCCTAACCTGCACATCCCTGGGCACTATGGGACAATTTAGCATGGCCAATCCACCCTAACCTGCACATCCCTGGGCACTATGGGACAATTTAGCATGGCCAATCCACCCTAACCTGCACATCCCTGGGCACTATGAGACAATTTAGCACGGCCAATCCACCCTAACATATACATCCCTGGGCACTATGGGACAATTTAGCATGGCCAATCCACCCTCACCTGCACATCCCTGGACACTATGAGACAATTTAGCATGGCCAATCCACCCTAACCTGTACATCCCTGGGCACTATGAGACAATTTGGCATGGCCAATCCACCCTAACCTGCACATCCCTGGGCACTATGGGACAATTTAGCACGGCCAATCCACCCTAACCTGCACATCCCTGGGCACTATGGGACAATTTAGCATGGCCATTCCACCCTAACCTGCACATCCCTGGGCACTATGGGACAATTTAGCATTGGCCAATCCACCCTAACCTGCACATCCCTGGGCACTATGGGACAATTTAGCATGGCCAATCCACCCTAACCTGCACATCCCTGGGCACTATGGGACAATTTAGCATGGCCAATCCACCCTAACCTGCATATCCCTGGGCACTATGGGACAATTTAGCATGGCCAATCCACACTAACCTGCACTTCCCTGGGCACTATGGGACAATTTAGCATGGCCAATCCACCCTAACCTGCATATCCCTGGGCACTATGGGACAATTTAGCATGGCCAATCCACCCTAACCTACACATCCCTGGACACTATGGGACAATTTAGCACGGCCAATCCACCCTAACCTGCACATCCCTGGGCACTATGAGACAATTTAGCATGGCCAATCCACCCTAACCTGCACATCCCTGGGCACTATGGGACAATTTAGCACGGCCAATCCACCCTAACCTGCACATCCCTGGGCACTATGGGACAATTTAGCATGGCCAATCCACCCTAACCTGCACATCCCTGGGCACTATGGGACCATTTAGCATGGCCAATCCACCCTAACCTGCACATCCCTGGGCACTATGGGACAATTTAGCATGGCCAATCCACCCTAACCTGCACATCCCTGGGCACTATGGGACAATTTAGCACAGCCAATCCACCCTAACCTACACATCCCTGGGCACTATGGGACAATTTAGCACGGCCAATCCACCCTAACCTGCACATCCCTGGGCACTATGGGACAATTTAGCACGGCCAATCCACCCTAACCTGCACATCCCTGGGCACTATGGGACAATTTAGCACGGCCAATCCACCCTAACCTGCACATCCCTGGACACTATGGGACAATTTAGCACAGCCAATCCATCCTAACCTGCACATCCCTGGGCACTATGGGACAATTTAGCACAGCCAATCCACCCTAACCTGCACATCCCTAGGCACTATGGGACAATTTAGCACAGCTAATCCACCCTAACCTGAACATCCCTGGGCACTATGGGACAATTTAGCATAGCCAATCCACCCTAACCTGTACATCCCTGAACACTATGGGACAATTTAGCATGGCCAATCCACCCTAACCTACACATCCCTGGGCACTATGGGACAATTTAGCACAGCCAATCCACCCTAACCTGCACATCCTTGGGCACTATGGGACAATTTAGCATGGCCAATCCACCCTAACCTGCACGTCCCTGGGCACTATGGGACAATTTAGCACGGCCAATTCCCCCCTTACCTGTACATCCCTGGGCACTATGGGACAATTTAGCATGGCCAATCCACCCTAACCTACACAACCCTGGGTACTATGGGACAATTTAGCATGGCCAATCCACCCTAACCTGCACATCTCTGGGCACTATGGGACAATTTAGCACGGCCAATCCACCCTAACCTGCACATCCCTGGACACTATGGGACAATTTAGCATGGCCAATCCACCCTAACCTGTACATCCCTGGGCACTATGGGACAATTTAGCATGGCCAATCCACCCTAACCTGCACATCCCTGGGCACTATGGGACAATTTAGCATGGCCAATCCACCCTAACCTACACAGCCGTGGGTACTATGGGACAATTTAGCATGGCCAATCCACCCTAACCTGCACATCCCTGGGCACTATGGGACAATTTAGCGTGGCCAATCCACCCTAACCTACACAGCCGTGGGTACTATGGGACAATTTAGCATGGCCAATCCACCCTAACCTGTACATCCCTGGGCACTATGGGACAATTTAGCATGGCCAATCCACCCTAACCTGCACAGCCCTGGGTACTATGGGACAATTTAGCATGGCCCATCCACCCTAACCTGCACATCCCTGGGCACTATGGGACAATTTAGCACCGCCAATCCACCCTAACCTACACATCCCTGGGCACTATGGGACAATTTAGCATGGCCAATCCACCCTAACCTGCACATCCCTGGGCACTATGGGACAATTTAGCATGGCCAATCCACCCTAACCTGCACATCCCTGGGCACTATGGGACAATTTAGCATGTCCAATCCACCCTAACCTGCACATCCCTGGACACTATGGGACAATTTAGCATGGCCAATCCACCCTAACCTGCACATCCCTGGGCACTATGGGACAATTTAGCATGGCCAATCCACCCTAACCTGCACATCCCTGGGCACTATGGGACAATTTAGCATGGCCAATCCACCCTAACCTACACAGCCGTGGGTACTATGGGACAATTTAGCATGGCCAATCCACCCTAACCTGCACATCTCTGGACACTATGGGACAATTTAGCACGGCCAATCCACCCTAACCTGCCCATATTTGGACTGTGGGAGGAAACCGGAGCACCCACAGGAAACCCACGCAGACACGGGGAGAATGTGCAAACTCCACACAGACAGTTGCCCGAGGCTGTGATTGAACCTGGGTCACTGGTGCTGAGTGACAGCAATGCTAAGCACTGAGCCAGCATCCTGCCCTGGAAAGCCTGCCTGATCTGTCCTGATAACTCCTTCAGCCCAGGGAGCAGCTGACTGACCTTGGCTGAAATGCAGCGAGTGCATGTATCTTCCTGTTTCCCCCACAGCCCTCAACTCCAACTTCACAGACAGTGCTCACCCCAATCAGTAAGACTCACACTCAGGCTGGCAAGCGTCAGCCTTCACATTCTGACATCAAACCGGCCCAAACACTCAGCACGCATCCAGCCAGCGGCCTTCACTGGACCCTATCACTGAGCGAGAGAAACTCAGCACACCAACAGAGAGAGAGAGAGAGAGACAGAGACACACAGAGAGAGAGAGACAGAGAGAGAGAGAGAGAGCACAGCAGCAGGAGCATGATGGGAGACAAGGTAGGTCTGAGAGAACCTTGGGGGGAGGAGTGGAAGCATCACGGGGGAGAGAGAGAGAGAGAATGGATGGATGCACTGGGACGCACTAGTGTAAGGCAGTGAGAGAGAGGGGTGCACTGGTGTGAGGGGGCGAGAAAGAGAGAGGAGTGCACTAGGGTGAGGGAGGATGTCTGTGTGAGATATTGTCAGTGTGAGAGGGAGGATGTCTGTGTGTGAGATACTGTCAGTGGGAGAGGGAGGATGTCTGTGTGTGAGATACCGTCAGTGTGAGAGGGAGGATGTCTGTGAGAGAGAGATACTGTCAGTGTGAGAGGGAGGATGTCTGTGTGACAGATACTGTCAGTGAGAGAGGGAGGATGTCTGTGAGAGAGAGATACTGTCATTGTGAGAGGGAGGATGTCTGTGCGTGAGATACTGTCAGTGTGAGAGAGATATTGGTCAGTGCGAGAGGGAGGATGTCTGTGTGTGAGAGATACTGTCAGTGTAAGAGGGAGGATGCGTGTGTGTGAGATACTGTCAGTGTGAGAGGGAGGATGTCTGGGTGAGAGAGATACTGTCAGTGTGAGAGGGAGGATGTCTGTATGTGAGATACTGTCAGTGCGAGAGGGAGGATGCCTGTGTGAGAGAGATACTGTCAGTGCGAGAGGGAGGATGTCTGTGAGAGAGAGATACTGTCAGTGTAAGAGGGAGGAGGTCTGTGTGTGAGATACTGTCAGTGCGAGAGGGAGGATGTCTGTGTGTGAGAGATACTGGTCAGTCTGAGAGGGAGGATGTCTGTGAGAGAGAGATACTGTCACTGTGAGAGGGAGGATGTCTGTGAGAGAGAGATACTGTCAGTGTGAGAGGGAGGATGTCTGTGTGTGAGATACTGACAGTGTGAGAGGGAGGATGCCTGTGTGTGAGATACTGTCAGTGTAAGAGGGAGGATGTCTGTGTGAGAGATACAGTAAGTATGAGAGGGAGGATGTCTGTGTGTGAGATACTGTCAGTGCGAGAGGGAGGATGTCTGTGAGAGAGAGATGCTGTCAGTGTGAGAGGGAGGATGTCTGTGTGTGAGATACTGTCAGTGTGAGAGGGAGGACATCTGTGTGAGAGATAATGTCCGTGAGAGAGGGAGGATGTCTGTGTGTGAGAGATACTGTCAGTGTGAGAGGGAGGATGTCTGTGTGTGAGATATTGTCAGTGTGAGAGGGAGGATGTCTGTGTGTGAGATATTGTCAGTGTGAGAGGGACGATGTCTGTGTGTGAGGTATTGTCAGTGTGAGAGGGAGGCTGTCTGGGTGTGAGAGATATTGTCAGTGTGAGAGGGAGGATGCCTGTGTGAGAGAGATAATGTCAGTGTGAGAGGGAGGATGTCTGTGTGTGAGATATTGTCAGTGAGAGAGGGAGGATGTCTGTGTGTGAGATACTGTCAGTGCGAGAGGGAGGATGTCTGTGTGAGAGATACAGTCAGTGCGAGAGGGAATATGTCTGTGTGAGAGAGATACTGTCAGTGTGAGAGGGAGGATGTCTGTGTGTGAGATACTGTCAGTGTGAGAGGGAGGATGTCTGTGTGAGAGAGATACCATCAGTGTGAGAGGGAGGATGTCTGTGTGAGAGAAAACTGTCAGTGAGAGAGGGAGGATGTCTGTGTGTGAGATACTGTCAGTGTGAGAGGGAGGATGTCTGTGTGTGAGATACTGTCAGTGTGAGAGGGAGGATGTCTGTGTGTGAGACACTGTCAGTGTGAGAGGGAGGATGTCTGTGTGTGAGATACTGTCAGTTTGAGAGGGAGGACGTCTGTGTGAGAGATACTGTCAGTGTGAGAGTGAGGGTGTCTGTGTGAGAGAAATACTGTCAGTGTGAGAGGGAGGATGTCTGTGTGTGAGATACTGTCAGTGTGAGAGGGAGGATGTCTGTGTGTGAGATATTGTCAGTGTGAGAGGGAGGATGTCTGTGTGTGAGATATTGTCAGTGTGAGAGGGATGATGTCTGTGTGAGAGAGATACCATCAGTGTGAGAGGGAGGAGGTCTGTGTGTGAGATCTTGTCAGTGTGAGAGGGAGGATGTCTGTGTGTGAGATATTGTCAGTGTGAGAGGGAGGATGTCTGTGTGTGAGATATTGTCAGTGTGAGAGGGATGATGTCTGTGTGAGAGAGATACCATAAGTGTGAGAGGGAGGATGTCTGTGTGAGATAAATACTGTCAGTGTGAGAGGGAGGATGTCTGTGAGAGAGATGCTGTCAGTGTGAGAGGGAGGATGTCTGTGTGTGAGATACTGTCAGTGTGAGAGAGAGGATGTCTGTGTGTGAGATACTGTCAGTGCGAGAGGGAGGATGTCTGTGTGTGAGACACTGTAAGTGCGAGAGGGAAGGTGTCTGTGTGAGAGAGATACCATCAGTGTGAGAGGGAGGATGTCTGTGTGTGAGATACTGTCAGTGTGAGAGGGAGGATGTCTGTGTGTGAGATACTGTCAGTGTGAGAGGGAGGATGTCTGTGTGAGAGATGTTGTCAGTGTGAGAGGGAGGATGTCAGTGTGAGAGAAATACTGTCAGTGTGAGAGGGAGGATGTCTGTGTGTGAGATATTGTCAGTGTGAGAGGGAGGAGGTCTGTGTGTGAGATATTGTCAGTGTGAGAGGGAGGATGTCTGTGTGAGAGAGATACCATCAGTGTGAGAGGGAGGAGGTCTGTGTGTGAGATGTTGTCAGTGTGAGAGGGAGGATGTCTGTGTGTGAGATACTGTCAGTGTGAGAGGGAGGATGTCTGTGTGAGAGAGATACTGTCATTGTGAGAGGGAGGATGTCTGTGTGAGGGAGATACCATCAGTGTGAGACGGAGGATGTCTGTGTGTGAGATATCGTCAGTGAGAGAGGGAGGAGGTCTGTGTGTGAGATGTTGTCAGTGTGAGAGGGAGGATGTCTGTGTGTGAGATACTGTCAGTGTGAGAGGGAGGATGTCTGTGTGGGAGAGATAGCGTCAGTGTGAGAGGGAGGATGTCTGTGTGTGAGATACTGTCAGTGTGAGAGGTAGGATTTCGGTGTGAGAGATACTGTCAGTGCGAGAGGGAGGATGCCTGTGTGTGAGATACTGTCAGTGTGAGAGGGAGGATGTCTGTGTGAGAGAGATACCATCAGTGTGAGAGGGAGGATGTCTGTGTGTGAGATATTGTCAGTGTGAGAGGGAGGATGTCAGTGTGAGAGAAATACTGTCAGTGTGAGAGGGAGGATGTCTGTGTGAGAGAGATACCATCAGTGTGAGAGGGAGGATGTCTGTGTGTGAGATATTGTCAGTGTGAGAGGGAGGATGTCTGTGTGTGAGATACTGTCAGTGCGAGAGGGAGGATGTCTGTGTGTGAGACACTGTCAGTGCGAGAGGGAGGATGTCTGTGTGTGAGACACTGTCAGTGTGAGAGGGAGGATGTCTGTGTGAGAGAGATACCATCAGTGTGTGAGGGAGGATGTCTGTGTGAGAGAGATACTGTCATTGTGAGAGGGAGGATGTCTGTGTGAGAGAGATACCATCAGTGTGTGAGGGAGGATGTCTGTGTGAGAGAGATACTGTCATTGTGAGAGGGAGGATGTCAGTGTGAGAGGGAGGATGTCTGTGTGTGAGATACTGTCAGTGTGAGAGGGAGGATGTCTGTGTGTGAAATACTGTCAGTGTGAGAGGGAGGATGTCTGTGTGTGAGATATTGTCAGTGTGAGAGGGAGGATGTCTGTGTGAGAGAGATACCATCAGTGTGAGAGGGAGGAGGTCTGTGTGAGAGAGATACTGTCATTGTGAGAGGGAGGATGTCTGTGTGAGAGAAATACTGTCAGTGTGAGAGGGAGGATGTCTGTGTGTGAGATACTGTCAGTGTGAGAGGGAGGATGTCTGTGTGTGAAATACTGTCAGTGTGAGAGGGAGGATGTCTGTGTGTGAGATATTGTCAGTGTGAGAGGGAGGATGTCTGTGTGAGAGAGATACCATCAGTGTGAGAGGGAGGAGGTCTGTGTGTGAGATGTTGTCAGTGTGAGAGGGAGGATGTCTGTGTGTGAGATACTGTCAGTGTGAGAGGGAGGATGTCTGTGTGAGAGAGATACTGTCATTGTGAGAGGGAGGATGTCTGTGTGAGGGAGATACCATCAGTGTGAGACGGAGGATGTCTGTGTGTGAGATATCGTCAGTGTGAGAGGGAGGAGGTCTGTGTGTGAGATGTTGTCAGTGTGAGAGGGAGGATGTCTGTGTGTGAGATACTGTCAGTGTGAGAGGGAAGATGTCTGTGTGAGAGAGATACTGTCATTGTGAGAGGGAGGATGTCTGTGTGTGAGATACTGTCAGTCTGAGAGGGAGGATGCCTGTGTGTGAGATACTGTCAGTGCGAGAGGGAGGATGTCTGTGTGTGAGATACTGTCAGTGTGAGAGGGAGGATGTCTGTGTGTGAGATGTTGTCAGTGTGAGAGGGAGGATGTCTGTGTGTGAGATACTGTCAGTGCGAGAGGGAGGATGTCTGTGTGTGAGATACTGTCAGTGCGAGAGGGAGGACGTCTGTGTGAGAGATACTGTCAGTGTGAGAGTGAGGGTGTCTGTGTGAGAGAGATACTGTCAGTGTGAGAGGGAGGATGTCTGTGTGTGAGATAGTGACAGTGTGAGAGGGAGGATGTCTGTGTGTGAGATATTGTCAGTGTGAGAGGGAGGAGGTCTGTGTGTGAGATCTTGTCAGTGTGAGAGGGAGGATGTCTGTGTGTGAGATACTGTCAGTGTGAGAGGGAGGATGTCTGTGTGTGAAATACTGTCAGTGTGAGAGGGAGGATGTCTGTGTGTGAGATATTGTCAGTGTGAGAGGGAGGATGTCTGTGTGAGAGAGATACCATCAGTGTGAGAGGGAGGAGGTCTGTGTGTGAGATGTTGTCAGTATGAGAGGGAGGATGTCTGTGTGTGAGATACTGTCAGTGTGAGAGGGAGGATGTCTGTGTGAGAGAGATACTGTCATTGTGAGAGGGAGGATGTCTGTGTGAGAGAGATACCATCAGTGTGAGAGGGAGGATGTCTGTGTGAGATACTGTCAGTGTGAGAGGGAGGAGTTCGGTGTGAGAGATACTGTCAGTGCGAGAGGGAGGATGCCTGTGTGTGAGATACTGTCAGTGTGAGAGGGAGGATGTCTGTGTGAGAGAGATACCATCAGTGTGAGAGGGAGGATGTCTGTGTGTGAGATATTGTCAGTGTGAGAGGGAGGATGTCTGCGTGTGAGATATTGTCAGTGTGAGAGGGAGGAAGTCAGTGTGAGAGAAATACTGTCAGTGTGAGAGGGAGGATGTCTGCGTGTGAGATACTGTCAGTGTGAGAGGGAGGATGTCTGTGTGTGAGATACTGTCAGTGTGAGAGTGAAGATGTCTGTGAGAGAGAGATGCTGTCAGTGTGAGAGGGAGGATGTCTGTGTGTGAGATATTGTCAGCGTGAGAGGGAGGATGTCTGTGTGTGAAATACTGTCAGTGTGAGAGGGAGGATGTCTGTTTGTGAGATACTGTCAGTGTGAGAGGGAGGATGTCTGTGTTTGAGATATTGTTAGCGTGAGAGGGAGGATGTCTGTGTGTGAGATACTGTCAGTGCGAGAGGGAGGATGTCTGTGAGAGAGAGCGATACTGTCAGTGCGAGAGGGAGGATGTCTGTGTGAGAGAGATACCGTCAGTGTGAGAGGGAGGATGTCTGTGTGTGAGATGCTGTCAGTGTGAGAGGGAGGATGTCTGTGTGTGAGATACTGTCAGTGTGAGAGGGATGATGTCTGTGTGTGAGAAACTGTCAGTGCGAGAGGGAGGATGTCTGTGAGAGAGAGAGATACTGTCAGTGCGAGAGGGAGGATGTCTGTGTGTGAGATACTGTCAGTGTGAGAGGGAGGATGTCTGTGTGTGAGATATTGTCAGTGTGAGAGGGAGGATGTCTATGTGGGAGAGATACCGTCAGTGTGAGAGGGAGGATGTCTGTGTGAGAGATAATGTCAGTGTGAGAGGGAGGATGTCTGAGTGAGAGAAATACTGTCAGTGTGAGAGGGAGGATGTCTGTGTGGGAGAGATAGCGTCAGTGTGAGAGGGAGGATGTCTGTGTGTGAGATACTGTCAGTGTGAGAGGTAGGATTTCGGTGTGTGAGATACTGTCAGTGTGAGAGGTAGGATTTCGGTGTGAGAGATACTGTCAGTGCGAGAGGGAGGATGCCTGTGTGTGAGATACTGTCAGTGTGAGAGGGAGGATGTCTGTGTGAGAGAGATACCATCAGTGTGAGAGGGAGGATGTCTGTGTGAGAGGGAGGATGTCTGTGTGAGAGAAATACTGTCAGTGTGAGAGGGCGGATGCCTGTGTGTGAGATACTGTCAGTGTGAGAGGGAGGATGTCTGTGTGTGAGATATTGTCAGTGTGAGAGGGAGGATGTCTGCGTGAGAGATACTGTCAGTGTGAGAGGGAGGATGTCTGTGTGTGAGATACTGTCAGTGTGAGAGGGAGGATGTCTGTGTGTGAGATATTGTCAGTGTGAGAGGGAGGATGTCTATGTGGGAGAGATACCGTCAGTGTGAGAGGGAGGATGTCTGTGTGAGAGATAATGTCAGTGTGAGAGGGAGGATGTCTGTGTGTGAGATACTGTCAGTGTGAGAGGGAGGACGTCTGTGTGAGAGATACTGTCAGTGTGAGAGTGAGGATGTCTGTGTGAGAGAAATACTGTCAGTGTGAGAGGGAGGATGTCTGTGTGAGAGATGTTGTCAATGTGAGAGGGAGGATGTCTGTGTGTGAGATACTGTCAGTGTGAGACGGAGGATGTCTGTGTGTGAGACACTGTCAGTGTGAGAGGGAGGATGTCTGTGTGTGAGATACTGTCAGTGTGAGAGGGAGGATGTCTGTGTGTGAGATACTGTCAGTGTGAGAGGGAGGACGTCTGTGTGAGAGATACTGTCAGTGTGAGAGTGAGGGTGTCTGTGTGAGAGAAATACTGTCAGTGTGAGAGGGAGGATGTCTGTGTGTGAGATACTGTCAGTGTGAGAGGGAGGATGTCTGTGTGTGAGATATTGTCAGTGTGAGAGGGAGGATGTCTGTGTGTGAGATATTGTCAATGTGAGAGGGATGATGTCTGAGTGAGAGAGATACCATCAGTGTGAGAGGGAGGAGGTCTGTGTGTGAGATCTTGTCAGTGTGAGAGGGAGGATGTCTGTGTGAGAGAGATACCATCAGTGTGAGAGGGAGGATGTCTGTGTGAGATAAATACTGTCAGTGTGAGAGGGAGGATGTCTGTGAGAGAGATGCTGTCAGTGTGAGAGGGAGGATGTCTGTGTGTGAGATACTGTCAGTGTGAGAGGGAGGATGTCTGTGTGTGAGATACTGTCAGTGCGAGAGGGAGGATGTCTGTGTGTGAGACACTGTAAGTGCGAGAGGGAAGATGTCTGTGTGAGAGAGATACTGTCAGTGAGAGAGGGAGGATGTCTGTGTGAGAGAGATACCATCAGTGTGAGAGGGAGGATGTCTGTGTGAGAGAAATACTGTCAGTGTGAGAGGGAGGATGTCTGTGTGTGAGATACTGTCAGTGTGAGAGGGAGGATGTCTGTGTGAGAGAGATACCATCAGTGTGAGAGGGAGGAGGTCTGTGTGTGAGATGTTGTCAGTGTGAGAGGGAGGATGTCTGTGTGTGAGATACTGTCAGTGTGAGAGGGAGGATGTCTGTGTGAGAGAGATACTGTCATTGTGAGAGGGAGGACGTCTGTGTGAGAGAGATACCATCAGTGTGAGAGGGAGGAGGTCTGTGTGTGAGATATCGTCAGTGTGAGAGCGAGGATGTCTGTGTGTGAGATACTGTCAGTGTGAGAGGGAGGATGTCTGTGTGTGAGATATTGTCAGTGTGAGAGGGAGGATGTCTATGTGGGAGAGATACCGTCAGTGTGAGAGGGAGGATGTCTGTGTGAGAGATAATGTCAGTGTGAGAGGGAGGATGTCTGTGTGTGAGATACTGTCAGTGTGAGAGGGAGGATGTCTGTGTGTGAGATATTGTCAGTGTGAGAGGGAGGATGTCTGTGTGAGAGAGATACCATCAGTGTGAGAGGGAGGAGGTCTGTGTGTGAGATGTTGTCAGTGTGAGAGGGAGGATGTCTGTGTGTGAGATAGTGACAGTGTGAGAGGGAGGATGTCTGTGTGAGAGAGATACTGTCATTGTGAGAGGGAGGATGTCTGTGTGTGAGATACTGTCAGTGTGAGAGGGAGGATGCCTGTGTGTGAGATACTGTCAGTGCGAGAGGGAGGATGTCTGTGTGTGAGATACTGTCAGTGTGAGACGGAGGATGTCTGTGTGTGAGATATTGTCAGTGTGAGAGGGAGGATGTCTATGTGGGAGAGATACCGTCAGTGTGAGAGGGAGGATGTCTGTGTGAGAGATAATGTCATTTGTGAGAGGGAGGATGTCTGTGTGTGAGATACTGTCAGTGTGAGAGGGAGGATGTCTGTGTGTGAGATATTGTCAGTGTGAGAGGGAGGATGTCTGTGTGAGAGAGATACCATCAGTGTGAGAGGGAGGAGGTCTGTGTGTGAGATGTTGTCAGTGTGAGAGGGAGGATGTCTGTGTGTGAGATAGTGACAGTGTGAGAGGGAGGATGTCTGTGTGAGAGAGATACTGTCATTGTGAGAGGGAGGATGTCTGTGTGTGAGATACTGTCAGTGTGAGAGGGAGGATGCCTGTGTGTGAGATACTGTCAGTGCGAGAGGGAGGATGTCTGTGTGTGAGATACTGTCAGTGTGAGACGGAGGATGTCTGTGTGTGAGATGTTGTCAGTGTGAGAGGGAGGATGTCTGTGTGTGAGATACTGTCAGTGTGAGAGGGAGGATGTCTGTGTGTGAGATACTGTCAGTGTGAGAGGGAGGACGTCTGTGTGAGAGATACTGTCAGTGTCAGAGTGAGGGTGTCTGTGTGAGAGAAATACTGTCACTGTGAGAGGGAGGATGTCTGTGTGTGAGATATTGTCAGGGTGAGAGGGAGGAGGTCTGTGTGTGAGATCTTGTCAGTGTGAGAGGGAGGATGTCTGTGTGTGAGATATTGTCAGGGTGAGAGGGAGGAGGTCTGTGTGTGAGATCTTGTCAGTGTGAGAGGGAGGATGTCTGTGTGAGAGAAATACTGTCAGTGTGAGATGGAGGATGTCTGTGTGAGAGAGATACCATCAGTGTGAGAGGGAGGATGTCTGTGTGAGATAAATACTGTCAGCGTGAGAGGGAGGATGTCTGTGAGAGAGATGCTGTCAGTGTGAGAGGGAGGATGTCTGTGTGTGAGATACTGTCAGTGTGAGAGGGAGGTTGTCTGTGTGTGAGATACTGTCAGTGCGAGAGGGAAGATGTCTATGTGAGAGAGATACTGTCAGTGAGAGAGGGAGGATGTCTGTGTGAGAGAGATACCGTCAGTGTGAGAGGGAGGATGTCTGTGTGTGAGATACTGTCAGTGTGAGAGGGAGGTTGTCTGTGTGTGAGATACTGTCAGTGCGAGAGGGAAGATGTCTATGTGAGAGAGATACTGTCAGTGAGAGAGGGAGGATGTCTGTGTGAGAGAGATACTGTCAGTGAGAGAGGGAGGATGTCTGTGTGAGAGAGATACCATCAGTGTGAGAGGGAGGATGTCTGTGTGAGAGAAATACTGTCAGTGTGAGAGGGAGGATGTCTGTGTGTGAGATATTGTCAGTGTGAGAGGGAGGATGTCTGTGTGAGAGAGATACTGTCATTGTGAGAGGGAGGATGTCTGTGTGAGAGAGATACCATCAGTGTGAGAGGGAGGATGTCTGTGTGCGAGATACTGTCAGTGTGAGAGGGAGGATTTCGGTGTGAGAGATACTGTCAGTGCGAGAGGGAGGATGCCTGTGTGTGAGATACTGTCAGTGTGAGAGGGAGGATGTCTGTGTGAGAGAGATACCATCAGTGTGAGAGGGAGGATGTCTGTGTGTGAGATATTGTCAGTGTGAGAGGGAGGATGTCTGCGTGTGAGATATTGTCAGTGTGAGAGGGAGGATGTCTGTGTGAGAGAAATACTGTCAGTGTGAGAGGGAGGATGTCTGTGTGAGAGAAATACTGTCAGTGTGAGAGGGAGGATGTCTGTTTGTGAGATACTGTCAGTGTGAGAGGGAGGATGTCTGTGTGTGAGATATTGTTAGCGTGAGAGGGAGGATGTCTGTGTGTGAGATACTGTCAGTGCGAGGGGGAGGATGTCTGTGAGAGAGAGCGATACTGTCAGTGCGAGAGGGAGGATGTCTGTGTGAGAGAGATACCGTCAGTGTGAGAGGGAGGATGTCTGTGTGTGAGATGCTGTCAGTGTGAGAGGGAGGATGTCTGTGTGTGAGATACTGTCAGTGTGAGAGGGATGATGTCTGTGTGTGAGAAACTGTCAGTGCGAGAGGGAGGATGTCTGTGAGAGAGAGAGATACTGTCAGTGTGAGAGGGAGGATGTCTGTGTGTGAGATACTGTCAGTGTGAGAGGGAGGATGTCTGTGTGTGAGATATTGTCAGTGTGAGAGGGAGGATGTCTATGTGGGAGAGATACCGTCAGTGTGAGAGGGAGGATGTCTGTGTGAGAGATAATGTCAGTGTGAGAGGGAGGATGTCTGTGTGTGAGATACTGTCAGTGTGAGAGGGAGGATGTCTGTGTGAGAGATAATGTCAGTGCGAGAGGGAGGATGTCTGTGTGAGAGAGATACCATCAGTGTGAGAGGGAGGATGTCTGTGTGTGAGATACTGTCAGTGTGAGAGGGAGGATGTCTGTGTGTGAGATACTGTCAGTGCGAGAGGGAGGATGTCTGTGTGTGAGACACTGTCAGTGTGTGAGGGAGGATGTCTGTGTGAGAGAAATACTGTCAGTGAGAGAGGGAGGATGTCTGTGTGAGAGAGATACCATCAGTGTGTGAGGGAGGATGTCTATGTGAGAGAAATACTGTCAGTGTGAGAGGGAGGATGTCTGTGTGTGAGATACTGTCAGTGTGAGAGGGAGGATGTCAGTGTGAGAGAAATACTGTCTGTGTGAGAGGGAGGATGTCTGTGTGTGAGATACTGTCAGTGTGAGAGGGAGGATGTCTGTGTGTGAAATACTGTCAGTGTGAGAGGGAGGATGTCTGTGTGTGAGATATTGTCAGTGTGAGAGGGAGGATGTCTGTGTGAAAGAGAAACCATCAGTGTGAGAGGGAGGAGGTCTGTGTGTGAGATGTTGTCAGTGTGAGAGGGAGGATGTCTGTGTGTGAGATACTGTCAGTGTGAGAGGGAGGATGTCTGTGTGAGAGAGATACTGTCATTGTGAGAGGGAGGATGTCTGTGTGAGAGAGATATCATCAGTGTGAGAGGGAGGATGTCTGTGTGTGAGATATTGTCAGGGTGAGAGGGAGGAGGTCTGTGTGTGAGATCTTGTCAGTGTGAGAGGGAGGATGTCTGTGTGTGAGATATTGTCAGGGTGAGAGGGAGGAGGTCTGTGTGTGAGATCTTGTCAGTGTGAGAGGGAGGATGTCTGTGTGAGAGAAATACTGTCAGTGTGAGATGGAGGATGTCTGTGTGAGAGAGATACCATCAGTGTGAGAGGGAGGATGTCTGTGTGAGATAAATACTGTCAGCGTGAGAGGGAGGATGTCTGTGAGAGAGATGCTGTCAGTGTGAGAGGGAGGATGTCTGTGTGTGAGATACTGTCAGTGTGAGAGGGAGGTTGTCTGTGTGTGAGATACTGTCAGTGCGAGAGGGAAGATGTCTATGTGAGAGAGATACTGTCAGTGAGAGAGGGAGGATGTCTGTGTGAGAGAGATACCGTCAGTGTGAGAGGGAGGATGTCTGTGTGTGAGATACTGTCAGTGTGAGAGGGAGGTTGTCTGTGTGTGAGATACTGTCAGTGCGAGAGGGAAGATGTCTATGTGAGAGAGATACTGTCAGTGAGAGAGGGAGGATGTCTGTGTGAGAGAGATACTGTCAGTGAGAGAGGGAGGATGTCTGTGTGAGAGAGATACCATCAGTGTGAGAGGGAGGATGTCTGTGTGAGAGAAATACTGTCAGTGTGAGAGGGAGGATGTCTGTGTGTGAGATACTGTCAGTGTGAGAGGGAGTATGTCAGTGCGAGAGAAAAACTGTCAGTGTGAGAGGGAGGATGTCTGTGTGTGAAATACTGTCAGTGTGAGAGGGAGGATGTCTGTGTGTGAGATATTGTCAGTGTGAGAGGGAGGATGTCTGTGTGAGAGAGATACTGTCATTGTGAGAGGGAGGATGTCTGTGTGAGAGAGATACCATCAGTGTGAGAGGGAGGATGTCTGTGTGCGAGATACTGTCAGTGTGAGAGGGAGGATTTCGGTGTGAGAGATACTGTCAGTGCGAGAGGGAGGATGCCTGTGTGTGAGATACTGTCAGTGTGAGAGGGAGGATGTCTGTGTGAGAGAGATACCATCAGTGTGAGAGGGAGGATGTCTGTGTGTGAGATATTGTCAGTGTGAGAGGGAGGATGTCTGCGTGTGAGATATTGTCAGTGTGAGAGGGAGGATGTCAGTGTGAGAGAAATACTGTCAGTGTGAGAGGGAGGATGTCTGTTTGTGAGATACTGTCAGTGTGAGAGGGAGGATGTCTGTGTGTGAGATATTGTTAGCGTGAGAGGGAGGATGTCTGTGTGTGAGATACTGTCAGTGCGAGGGGGAGGATGTCTGTGAGAGAGAGCGATACTGTCAGTGCGAGAGGGAGGATGTCTGTGTGAGAGAGATACCGTCAGTGTGAGAGGGAGGATGTCTGTGTGTGAGATGCTGTCAGTGTGAGAGGGAGGATGTCTGTGTGTGAGATACTGTCAGTGTGAGAGGGATGATGTCTGTGTGTGAGAAACTGTCAGTGCGAGAGGGAGGATGTCTGTGAGAGAGAGAGATACTGTCAGTGTGAGAGGGAGGATGTCTGTGTGTGAGATACTGTCAGTGTGAGAGGGAGGATGTCTGTGTGTGAGATATTGTCAGTGTGAGAGGGAGGATGTCTATGTGGGAGAGATACCGTCAGTGTGAGAGGGAGGATGTCTGTGTGAGAGATAATGTCAGTGTGAGAGGGAGGATGTCTGTGTGTGAGATACTGTCAGTGTGAGAGGGAGGATGTCTGTGTGAGAGATAATGTCAGTGCGAGAGGGAGGATGTCTGTGTGAGAGAGATACCATCAGTGTGAGAGGGAGGATGTCTGTGTGTGAGATACTGTCAGTGTGAGAGGGAGGATGTCTGTGTGTGAGATACTGTCAGTGCGAGAGGGAGGATGTCTGTGTGTGAGACACTGTCAGTGTGTGAGGGAGGATGTCTGTGTGAGAGAAATACTGTCAGTGAGAGAGGGAGGATGTCTGTGTGAGAGAGATACCATCAGTGTGTGAGGGAGGATGTCTGTGTGAGAGAAATACTGTCAGTGTGAGAGGGAGGATGTCTGTGTGTGAGATACTGTCAGTGTGAGAGGGAGGATGTCAGTGTGAGAGAAATACTGTCTGTGTGAGAGGGAGGATGTCTGTGTGTGAGATACTGTCAGTGTGAGAGGGAGGATGTCTGTGTGTGAAATACTGTCAGTGTGAGAGGGAGGATGTCTGTGTGTGAGATATTGTCAGTGTGAGAGGGAGGATGTCTGTGTGAAAGAGAAACCATCAGTGTGAGAGGGAGGAGGTCTGTGTGTGAGATGTTGTCAGTGTGAGAGGGAGGATGTCTGTGTGTGAGATACTGTCAGTGTGAGAGGGAGGATGTCTGTGTGAGTGAGATACTGTCATTGTGAGAGGGAGGATGTCTGTGTGAGAGAGATATCATCAGTGTGAGAGGGAGGATGTCTGTGTGTGAGATACTGTCAGTGTGAGAGGGAGGATTTCGGTGTGAGAGATACTGTCAGAGCGAGAGGGAGGATGCCTGTGTGTGAGATACTGTCAGTGTGAGAGGGAGGATGTCTGTGTGAGAGAGATACCATCAGTGTGAGAGGGAGGATGTCTGTGTGTGAGATGTTGTCAGTGTGAGAGGGAGGATGTCTGTGTGTGAGATACTGTCAGTGTGAGAGGGAGGATGTCTGTGTGAGAGAGATACTGTCATTGTGAGAGGGAGGATGTCTGTGTGAGAGAGATATCATCAGTGTGAGAGGGATGATGTCTGTGTGTGAGATACTGTCAGTGTGAGAGGGAGGATTTCGGTGTGAGAGATACTGTCAGTGCGAGAGGGAGGATGCCTGTGTGTGAGATACTGTCAGTGTGAGAGGGAGGATGTCTGTGTGAGAGAGATACCATCAGTGTGAGAGGGAGGATGTCTGTGTGTGAGATATTGTTAGCGTGAGAGGGAGGATGTCTGTGTGTGAGATACTGTCAGTGCGAGAGGGAGGATGTATGTGAGAGAGAGCGATACTGTCAGTGCGAGAGGGAGGATGTCTGTGTGAGAGAGATACCGTCAGTGTGAGAGGGAGGATGTCTGTGTGTGAGATGCTGTCAGTGTGAGAGGGAGGATGTCTGTGTGTGAGATACTGTCAGTGTGAGAGGGATGATGTCTGTGTGTGAGAAACTGTCAGTGCGAGAGGGAGGATGTCTGTGTGTGAGATATTGTCAGTGTGAGAGGGAGGATGTCTATGTGGGAGAGATACCGTCAGTGTGAGAGGGAGGATGTCTGTGTGAGAGATAATGTCAGTGTGAGAGGGAGGATGTCTGTGTGTGAGATACTGTCAGTGTGAGAGGGAGGATGTCTGTGTGAGAGAGATACTATCAGTGTGAGAGGGAGGATGTCTGTGTGAGAGATACTATCAGTGTGAGAGGGAGGATGTCTGTGTGTGAGATACTGTAAGTGCGAGAGGGAGGATGTCTGAGTGAGAGAAATACTGTCAGTGTGAGAGGGAGGAAGTCTGTGTGGGAGAGATTGCGTCAGTGTGAGAGGGAGGATGTCTGTGTGTGAGATAGTGTCAGTGTGAGAGGTAGGATTTCGGTGTGAGAGATACTGTCAGTGCGAGAGGGAGGATGCCTGTGTGTGAGATACTGTCAGTGTGAGAGGGAGGATGTCTGTGTGAGAGAGATACCATCAGTGTGAGAGGGAGGAGGTCTGTGTGTGAGATATTGTCAGTGTGAGAGGGAGGATGTCTGTGTGTGAGATACTGTCAGTGTGAGAGGGAGGATGTCTGTGTGAGAGAGATACTGTCATTGTGAGAGGGAGGATGTCTGTGTGTGAGATACTGTCAGTGTGAGAGGGAGGATGCCTGTGTGTGAGATACTGTCAGTGCGAGAGGGAGGATGTATGTGTGTGAGATACTGTCAGTGTGAGACAGAGGATGTCTGTGTGTGAGATGTTGTCAGTGTGAGAGGGAGGATGTCTGTGTGTGAGATACTGTCAGTGTGAGAGGGAGGATGTCTGTGTGTGAGATACTGTCAGTGTGAGAGGGAGGATGTCTGTGTGTGAGATACTGTCAGTGTGAGAGGGAGGACGTCTGTGTGAGAGATACTGTCAGTGTGAGAGTGAGGGTGTCTGTGTGAGAGAAATACTGTCAGTGTGAGAGGGAGGATGTCTGTGTGTGAGATACTGTCAGTGTGAGAGGGAGGATGTCTGTGTGTGAGATATTGTCAGTGTGAGAGGGAGGAGGTCTGTGTGTGAGATCTTGTCAGTGTGAGAGGGAGGATGTCTGTGTGAGAGAAATACTGTCAGTGTGAGATGGAGGATGTCTGTGTGTGAGATCTTGTCAGTGTGAGAGGGAGGATGTCTGTGTGAGAGAGATATCATCAGTGTGAGAGGGATGATGTCTGTGTGTGAGATACTGTCAGTGTGAGAGGGAGGATTTCGGTGTGAGAGATACTGTCAGTGCGAGAGGGAGGATGCCTGTGTGTGAGATACTGTCAGTGTGAGAGGGAGGATGTCTGTGTGAGAGAGATACCATCAGTGTGAGAGGGAGGATGTCTGTGTGAGATAAATACTGTCAGTGTGAGAGGGAGGATGTCAGTGTGAGAGAAATACTGTCAGTGTGAGAGGGAGGATGTCTGTGTGAGAGATACTGTCAGTGCGAGAGGGAGGATGTCTGTGTGAGAGAAATACTGTCAGTGTGAGAGGGAGGATGTCTGTTTGTGAGATACTGTCAGTGTGAGAGGGAGGATGTCTGTGTGTGAGATATTGTTAGCGTGACAGGGAGGATGTCTGTGTGTGAGATACTGTCAGTGCGAGAGGGAGGATGTCTGTGAGAGAGAGCGATACTGTCAGTGCGAGAGGGAGGATGTCTGTGTGAGAGAGATACTATCAGTGTGAGAGGGAGGATGTCTGTGTGAGAGATACTGTCAGTGTGAGAGGGAGGATGTCTGTGTGTGAGATACTGTAAGTGCGAGAGGGAGGATGTCTGAGTGAGAGAAATACTGTCAGTGTGAGAGGGAGGAAGTCTGTGTGGGAGAGATAGCGTCAGTGTGAGAGGGAGGATGTCTGTGTGTGAGATACTGTCAGTGTGAGAGGTAGGATTTCGGTGTGAGAGATACTGTCAGTGCGAGAGGGAGGATGCCTGTGTGTGAGATACTGTCAGTGTGAGAGGGAGGATGTCTCTGTGAGAGAGATACCATCAGTGTGAGAGGGAGGATGTCTGTGTGTGAGATATTGTCAGTGTGAGAGGGAGGATGTCTGCGTGTGAGATATTGTCAGTGTGAGAGGGAGGATGTCAGTGTGAGAGAAATACTGTCAGTGTGAGAGGGAGGATGTCTGTGTGAGAGAGATACCATCAGTGTGAGAGGGAGGAGGTCTGTGTGTGAGATGTTGTCAGTGTGAGAGGGAGGATGTCTGTGTGTGAGATACTGTCAGTGTGAGAGGGAGGATGTCTGTGTGAGAGAGATACTGTCATTGTGAGAGGGAAGATGTCTGTGTGTGAGATACTGTCAGTATGAGAGGGAGGATGCCTGTGTGTGAGATACTGTCAGTGCGAGAGGGAGGATGTATGTGTGTGAGATACTGTCAGTGTGAGACGGAGGATGTCTGTGTGTGAGATGTTGTCAGTGTGAGAGGGAGGATGTCTGTGTGTGAGATACTGTCAGTGTGAGAGGGAGGATGTCTGTGTGTGAGATACTGTCAGTGTGAGAGGGAGGACGTTTGTGTGAGAGATACTGTCAGTGTGAGAGTGAGGGTGTCTGTGTGAGAGAAATACTGTCAGTGTGAGAGGTAGGAGGTCTGTGTGTGAGATCTTGTCAGTGTGAGAGGGAGGATGTCTGTGTGAGAGAGATACCATCAGTGTGAGAGGGAGGATGTCTGTGTGAGATAAATACTGTCAGTGTGAGAGGGAGGATGTCTGTGTGAGAGGGAGGATGTCAGTGTGAGAGAAATACTGTCAGTGTGAGAGGCAGGATGTCTGCGTGTGAGATACTGTCAGTGTGAGAGGGAGGATGTCTGTGTGAGAGATACTGTCAGTGCGAGAGGGAGGATGTCCGTGTGAGAGAAATACTGTCAGTGTGAGAGGGAGGATGTCTTTTTGTGAGATACGGTCAGTGTGAGAGGGAGGATGTCTGTGTGTGAGATATTGTTAGCGTGAGAGGGAGGATGTCTGTGTGTGAGATACTGTCAGTGCGAGAGGGAGGATGTCTGTGAGAGAGAGCGATACTGTCAGTGCGAGAGGGAGGATGTCTGTGTGAGAGAGATACCGTCAGTGTGAGAGGGAGGATGTCTGTGTGTGAGATGTTGTCAGTCTGAGAGGGAGGATGTCTGTGTGTGAGATACTGTCAGTGTGAGAGGGAGGATGTCTGTGTGTGAGATACTGTCAGTGCGAGAGGGAGGATGTCTGTGTGTGAGACACTGTCAGTGTGTGAGGGAGGATGTCTGTGTGAGAGAAATACTGTCAGTGAGAGAGGGAGGATGTCTGTGTGAGAGAGATACCATCAGTGTGTGAGGGAGGATGTCTGTGTGAGAGAAATACTGTCAGTGTGAGAGGGAGGATGTCTGTGTGTGAGATACTGTCAGTGTGAGAGGGAGGATGTCAGTGTGAGAGAAATACTGTCTGTGTGAGAGGGAGGATGTCTGTGTGTGAGATACTGTCAGTGTGAGAGGGAGGATGTCTGTGTGTGAAATACTGTCAGTGTGAGAGGGAGGATGTCTGTGTGTGAGATATTGTCAGTGTGAGAGGGAGGATGTCTGTGTGAAAGAGAAACCATCAGTGTGAGAGGGAGGAGGTCTGTGTGTGAGATGTTGTCAGTGTGAGAGGGAGGATGTCTGTGTGTGAGATACTGTCAGTGTGAGAGGGAGGATGTCTGTGTGAGTGAGATACTGTCATTGTGAGAGGGAGGATGTCTGTGTGAGAGAGATATCATCAGTGTGAGAGGGAGGATGTCTGTGTGTGAGATACTGTCAGTGTGAGAGGGAGGATTTCGGTGTGAGAGATACTGTCAGAGCGAGAGGGAGGATGCCTGTGTGTGAGATACTGTCAGTGTGAGAGGGAGGATGTCTGTGTGAGAGAGATACCATCAGTGTGAGAGGGAGGATGTCTGTGTGTGAGATGTTGTCAGTGTGAGAGGGAGGATGTCTGTGTGTGAGATACTGTCAGTGTGAGAGGGAGGATGTCTGTGTGAGAGAGATACTGTCATTGTGAGAGGGAGGATGTCTGTGTGAGAGAGATATCATCAGTGTGAGAGGGATGATGTCTGTGTGTGAGATACTGTCAGTGTGAGAGGGAGGATTTCGGTGTGAGAGATACTGTCAGTGCGAGAGGGAGGATGCCTGTGTGTGAGATACTGTCAGTGTGAGAGGGAGGATGTCTGTGTGAGAGAGATACCATCAGTGTGAGAGGGAGGATGTCTGTGTGTGAGATATTGTTAGCGTGAGAGGGAGGATGTCTGTGTGTGAGATACTGTCAGTGCGAGAGGGAGGATGTATGTGAGAGAGAGCGATACTGTCAGTGCGAGAGGGAGGATGTCTGTGTGAGAGAGATACCGTCAGTGTGAGAGGGAGGATGTCTGTGTGTGAGATGCTGTCAGTGTGAGAGGGAGGATGTCTGTGTGTGAGATACTGTCAGTGTGAGAGGGATGATGTCTGTGTGTGAGAAACTGTCAGTGCGAGAGGGAGGATGTCTGTGTGTGAGATATTGTCAGTGTGAGAGGGAGGATGTCTATGTGGGAGAGATACCGTCAGTGTGAGAGGGAGGATGTCTGTGTGAGAGATAATGTCAGTGTGAGAGGGAGGATGTCTGTGTGTGAGATACTGTCAGTGTGAGAGGGAGGATGTCTGTGTGAGAGAGATACTATCAGTGTGAGAGGGAGGATGTCTGTGTGAGAGATACTATCAGTGTGAGAGGGAGGATGTCTGTGTGTGAGATACTGTAAGTGCGAGAGGGAGGATGTCTGAGTGAGAGAAATACTGTCAGTGTGAGAGGGAGGAAGTCTGTGTGGGAGAGATTGCGTCAGTGTGAGAGGGAGGATGTCTGTGTGTGAGATAGTGTCAGTGTGAGAGGTAGGATTTCGGTGTGAGAGATACTGTCAGTGCGAGAGGGAGGATGCCTGTGTGTGAGATACTGTCAGTGTGAGAGGGAGGATGTCTGTGTGAGAGAGATACCATCAGTGTGAGAGGGAGGAGGTCTGTGTGTGAGATATTGTCAGTGTGAGAGGGAGGATGTCTGTGTGTGAGATACTGTCAGTGTGAGAGGGAGGATGTCTGTGTGAGAGAGATACTGTCATTGTGAGAGGGAGGATGTCTGTGTGTGAGATACTGTCAGTGTGAGAGGGAGGATGCCTGTGTGTGAGATACTGTCAGTGCGAGAGGGAGGATGTATGTGTGTGAGATACTGTCAGTGTGAGACAGAGGATGTCTGTGTGTGAGATGTTGTCAGTGTGAGAGGGAGGATGTCTGTGTGTGAGATACTGTCAGTGTGAGAGGGAGGATGTCTGTGTGTGAGATACTGTCAGTGTGAGAGGGAGGATGTCTGTGTGTGAGATACTGTCAGTGTGAGAGGGAGGACGTCTGTGTGAGAGATACTGTCAGTGTGAGAGTGAGGGTGTCTGTGTGAGAGAAATACTGTCAGTGTGAGAGGGAGGATGTCTGTGTGTGAGATACTGTCAGTGTGAGAGGGAGGATGTCTGTGTGTGAGATATTGTCAGTGTGAGAGGGAGGAGGTCTGTGTGTGAGATCTTGTCAGTGTGAGAGGGAGGATGTCTGTGTGAGAGAAATACTGTCAGTGTGAGATGGAGGATGTCTGTGTGTGAGATCTTGTCAGTGTGAGAGGGAGGATGTCTGTGTGAGAGAGATATCATCAGTGTGAGAGGGATGATGTCTGTGTGTGAGATACTGTCAGTGTGAGAGGGAGGATTTCGGTGTGAGAGATACTGTCAGTGCGAGAGGGAGGATGCCTGTGTGTGAGATACTGTCAGTGTGAGAGGGAGGATGTCTGTGTGAGAGAGATACCATCAGTGTGAGAGGGAGGATGTCTGTGTGAGATAAATACTGTCAGTGTGAGAGGGAGGATGTCAGTGTGAGAGAAATACTGTCAGTGTGAGAGGGAGGATGTCTGTGTGAGAGATACTGTCAGTGCGAGAGGGAGGATGTCTGTGTGAGAGAAATACTGTCAGTGTGAGAGGGAGGATGTCTGTTTGTGAGATACTGTCAGTGTGAGAGGGAGGATGTCTGTGTGTGAGATATTGTTAGCGTGACAGGGAGGATGTCTGTGTGTGAGATACTGTCAGTGCGAGAGGGAGGATGTCTGTGAGAGAGAGCGATACTGTCAGTGCGAGAGGGAGGATGTCTGTGTGAGAGAGATACTATCAGTGTGAGAGGGAGGATGTCTGTGTGAGAGATACTGTCAGTGTGAGAGGGAGGATGTCTGTGTGTGAGATACTGTAAGTGCGAGAGGGAGGATGTCTGAGTGAGAGAAATACTGTCAGTGTGAGAGGGAGGAAGTCTGTGTGGGAGAGATAGCGTCAGTGTGAGAGGGAGGATGTCTGTGTGTGAGATACTGTCAGTGTGAGAGGTAGGATTTCGGTGTGAGAGATACTGTCAGTGCGAGAGGGAGGATGCCTGTGTGTGAGATACTGTCAGTGTGAGAGGGAGGATGTCTCTGTGAGAGAGATACCATCAGTGTGAGAGGGAGGATGTCTGTGTGTGAGATATTGTCAGTGTGAGAGGGAGGATGTCTGCGTGTGAGATATTGTCAGTGTGAGAGGGAGGATGTCAGTGTGAGAGAAATACTGTCAGTGTGAGAGGGAGGATGTCTGTGTGAGAGAGATACCATCAGTGTGAGAGGGAGGAGGTCTGTGTGTGAGATGTTGTCAGTGTGAGAGGGAGGATGTCTGTGTGTGAGATACTGTCAGTGTGAGAGGGAGGATGTCTGTGTGAGAGAGATACTGTCATTGTGAGAGGGAAGATGTCTGTGTGTGAGATACTGTCAGTATGAGAGGGAGGATGCCTGTGTGTGAGATACTGTCAGTGCGAGAGGGAGGATGTATGTGTGTGAGATACTGTCAGTGTGAGACGGAGGATGTCTGTGTGTGAGATGTTGTCAGTGTGAGAGGGAGGATGTCTGTGTGTGAGATACTGTCAGTGTGAGAGGGAGGATGTCTGTGTGTGAGATACTGTCAGTGTGAGAGGGAGGACGTTTGTGTGAGAGATACTGTCAGTGTGAGAGTGAGGGTGTCTGTGTGAGAGAAATACTGTCAGTGTGAGAGGTAGGAGGTCTGTGTGTGAGATCTTGTCAGTGTGAGAGGGAGGATGTCTGTGTGAGAGAGATACCATCAGTGTGAGAGGGAGGATGTCTGTGTGAGATAAATACTGTCAGTGTGAGAGGGAGGATGTCTGTGTGAGAGGGAGGATGTCAGTGTGAGAGAAATACTGTCAGTGTGAGAGGCAGGATGTCTGCGTGTGAGATACTGTCAGTGTGAGAGGGAGGATGTCTGTGTGAGAGATACTGTCAGTGCGAGAGGGAGGATGTCCGTGTGAGAGAAATACTGTCAGTGTGAGAGGGAGGATGTCTTTTTGTGAGATACGGTCAGTGTGAGAGGGAGGATGTCTGTGTGTGAGATATTGTTAGCGTGAGAGGGAGGATGTCTGTGTGTGAGATACTGTCAGTGCGAGAGGGAGGATGTCTGTGAGAGAGAGCGATACTGTCAGTGCGAGAGGGAGGATGTCTGTGTGAGAGAGATACCGTCAGTGTGAGAGGGAGGATGTCTGTGTGTGAGATGTTGTCAGTCTGAGAGGGAGGATGTCTGTGTGTGAGATACTGTCAGTGTGAGAGGGATGATGTCTGTGTGTGAGAAACTGTCAGTGCGAGAGGGAGGATGTCTGTGTGAGAGAGAGATACTGTCAGTGTGAGAGGGAGGATGTCTGTGTGTGAGATACTGTCAGTGTGAGAGGGAGGATGTCTGTGTGTGAGATACTGTCAGTGTGAGAGGGAGGATGTCTGTGTGTGAGATATTGTCAGTGTGAGAGGGAGGATGTCTATGTGGGAGAGATACCGTCAGTGTGAGAGGGAGGATGTCTGTGTGAGTGATAATGTCAGTGTGAGAGGGAGGATGTCTGTGTCTGAGATACTGTCAGTGTGAGAGGGAGGATGTCTGTGTGAGAGAGATACTATCAGTGTGAGAGGGAGGATGTCTGTGTGAGAGATACTGTCAGTGTGAGAGGGAGGATGTCTGTGTGTGAGATACTGTAAGTGCAAGAGGGAGGATGTCTGAGTGAGAGAAATACTGTCAGTGTGAGAGGGAGGAAGTCTGTGTGGGAGAGATAGCGTCAGTGTGAGAGGGAGGATGTCTGTGTGTGAGATACTGTCAGTGTGAGAGGTAGGATTTCGGTGTGAGACATACTGTCAGTGCGAGAGGGAGGATGCCTGTGTGTGAGATATTGTCAGTGTGAGAGGGAGGATGTCTGCGTGTGAGATATTGTCAGTGTGAGAGGGAGGATGTCAGTGTGAGAGAAATACTGTCAGTGTGAGAGGGAGGATGTCTGTGTGAGAGAGATACCATCAGTGTGAGAGGGAGGATGTCTGTGTGTGAGATATTGTCAGTGTGAGAGGGAGGATGTCTGCGTGTGAGATATTGTCAGTGTGAGAGGGAGGATGTCAGTGTGAGAGAAATACTGTCAGTGTGAGAGGGAGGATGTCTGTGTGAGAGAGATACCATCAGTGTGAGAGGGAGGAGGTCTGTGTGTGAGATGTTGTCAGTGTGAGAGGGAGGATGTCTGTGTGTGAGATACTGTCAGTGTGAGAGGGAGGATGCCTGTGTGTGAGATACTGTCAGTGTGAGAGGGAGGATGTATGTGTGTGAGATACTGTCAGTGTGAGAGGGAGGATGTCTGTGTGTGAGATACTGTCAGTGTGAGAGGGAGGACGTCTGTGTGAGAGATACTGTCAGTGTGAGAGTGAGGGTGTCTGTGTGAGAGAAATACTGTCAGTGTGAGAGGGAGGATGTCTGTGTGTGAGATACTGTCAGTGTGAGAGGGAGGATGTCTGTGTGTGAGATATTGTCAGTGTGAGAGGGAGGAGGTCTGTGTGTGAGATCTTGTCAGTGTGAGAGGGAGGATGTCTGTGGGAGAGAAATACTGTCAGTGTGAGATGGAGGATGTCTGTGTGTGAGATCTTGTCAGTGTGAGAGGGAGGATGTCTGTGTGAGAGAGATACCATCAGTGTGAGAGGGAGGATGTCTGTGTGAGATAAATACTGTCAGTGTGAGAGGGAGGATGTCTGTGAGAGAGATGCTGTCAGTGTGAGAGGGAGGATGTCTGTGTGTGAGATACTGTCAGTGTGAGAGGGAGGATGTCTGTGTGTGAGATACTGTCAGTGCGAGAGGGAGGATGTCTGTGTGTGAGACACTGTAAGTGCGCGAGGGAAGGTGTCTATGTGAGAGAGATACTGTCAGTGAGAGAGGGAGAATGTCTGTGTGAGAGAGATACCATCAGTGTGAGAGGGAGGATGTCTGTGTGAGAGGGAGGATGTCTGTGTGAGAGAAATACTGTCAGTGTGAGTGGGAGGATGTCTGTGTGTAAGATACTGTCAGTGTGAGAGGGAGGATGTCTGTGTGTGAAATACTGTCAGTGTGAGAGGGAGGATGTCTGTGTGTGAGATATTGTCAGTGTGAGAGGGAGGATGTCTGTGTGAGAGAGATACCATCAGTGTGAGAGGGAGGAGGTCTGTGTGTGAGATTTTGTCAGTGTGAGAGGGAGGATGTCTGTGTGTGAGATACTGTCAGTGTGAGAGGGAGGATGTCTGTGTGAGAGAGATACTGTCATTGTGAGAGGGAGGATGTCTGTGTGAGAGAGATACCATCAGTGTGAGAAGGAGGATGTCTGTGTGTGAGATACTGTCAGTGTGAGAGGGAGGATTTCGGTGTGAGAGATACTGTCAGTGCGAGAGGGAGGATGCCTGTGTGTGAGATACTGTCAGTGTGAGAGGGAGGATGTCTGTGTGAGAGAGATACCATCAGTGTGAGAGGGAGGATGTCTGTGTGTGAGATATTGTCAGTGTGAGAGGGAGGATGTCTGCGTGTGAGATACTGTCAGTGTGAGAGGGAGGATGTCTGCGTGAGAGGGAGGATGTCTGCGTGTGAGATACTGTCAGTGTCAGAGGGAGGATGTCTGTGTGTGAGATACTGTCAGTGCGAGAGGGAGGATGTCTGTGAGAGAGAGATGCTGTCAGTGTGAGAGGGAGGATGTCTGTGTGTGAGATATTGTCAGCGTGAGAGGGAGGATGTCTGTGTGTGAGATACTGTCAGTGCGAGAGGGAGGATGTCTGTGAGAGAGAGCGATACTGTCAGTGTGAGAGGGAGGATGTCTGTGTGAGAGAGATACCGTCAGTGTGAGAGGGATGATGTCTGTGTGTGAGAAACTGTCATTGCGAGAGGGAGGATGTCTGTGAGAGAGAGAGAGATACTGTCAGTGCGAGAGGGAGGATGTCTGTGTGTGAGATACTGTCAGTGTGAGAGGGAGGATGTCTGTGTGTGAGATATTGTCAGTGTGAGAGGGAGGATGTCTATGTGGGAGAGATACCGTCAGTGTGAGAGGGAGGATGTCTGTGTGAGAGATAATGTCACTGTGAGAGGGAGGATGTGTGTGTGTGAGATACTGTCAGTGTGAGAGGGAGGATGTCTGTGTGAGAGAGATACTGTCAGTGTGAGAGGGAGGATGTCTGTGTGAGAGATACTGTCAGTGTGAGAGGGAGGATGTCTGTGTGTGAGATACTGTCAGTGTGAGAGGGAGGATGTCTGTGTGTGATATACTGTCAGTGCGAGAGGGAGGATGTCTGAGTGAGAGAAATACTGTCAGTGTGAGAGGGAGGATGTCTGTGTGAGAGAGATACCATCAGTGTGAGAGGGAGGATGTCTGTGTGTGAGATATTGTCAGTGTGAGAGGGAGAATGTCTGCGTGTGAGATACTGTCAGTGTGAGAGTGAGGATGTCTGTGAGAGAGAGATGCTGTCAGTGTGAGAGGGAGGATGTCTGTGTGTGAGATATTGTCAGTGTGACAGGGAGGATGTCTGTGTGTGAGATACTGTCAGTGCGAGAGGGAGGATGTCTGTGTGAGAGTAATACTGTCAGTGTGAGAGGGAGGATGTCTGTGTGAGAGAGATACCATCAGTGTGAGAGGGAGGATGTCTGTGTGTGAGATACTGTCAGTGTGAGAGGGAGGATTTCGGTGTGAGAGATACTGTCAGTGCGAGAGGGAGGATGCCTGTGTGTGAAATACTGTCAGTGTGAGAGGGAGGATGTCTGTGTGAGAGAGATACCATCAGTGTGAGAGGGAGGATGTCTGTGTGTGAGATATTGTCAGTGTGAGAGGGAGGATGTCTGCGTGTGAGATACTGTCAGTGTGAGAGGGAGGATGTCTGCGTGTGAGATACTGTCAGTGTCAGAGGGAGGATGTCTGTGTGTGAGATACTGTCAGTGCGAGAGGGAGGATGTCTGTGAGAGAGAGATGCTGTCAGTGTGAGAGGGAGGATGTCTGTGTGTGAGATACTGTCAGTGTGAGAGTGAGGATGTCTGTGAGAGAGAGATGCTGTCAGTGTGAGAGGGAGGATGTCTGTGTGTGAGATATTGTCAGTGTGAGAGGGAGGATGTCTGTTTGTGAGATACTGTCAGTGTGAGAGGGAGGATGTCTGTGTGTGAGATATTGTCAGCGTGAGAGGGAGGATGTCTGTGTGTGAGATACTGTCAGTGCGAGAGGGAGGATGTCTGTGAGAGAGAGCGATACTGTCAGTGCGAGAGGGAGGATGTCTGTGTGAGAGAGATACCGTCAGTGTGAGAGGGAGGATGTCTGTGTGTGAGATGCTGTCAGTGTGAGAGGGAGGATGTCTGTGTGTGAGATACTGTCAGTGTGAGAGGGATGATGTCTGTGTGTGAGAAACTGTCAGTGCGAGAGGGAGGATGTCTGTGAGAGGGAGAGATACTGTCAGTGCGAGAGGGAGGATGTCTGTGTCAGAGACTTACCATCAGTGTGAGAGGGAGGATGTCTGTGTGAGAGATACTGTCAGTGCGAGAGGGATGATGTCTGTGTGTGAAATACTGTCAGTGTGAGAGGGAGGATGTCTGTATGTGAGATACTGTCAGTGTGAGAGGGAGGATGTCTGTGAGAGAGATATACCATCAGTGTGAGAGGGAGGATGTCTGTGTGTGAGATACTGTCAGTGCGAGAGGGATGATGTCTTGTGTGAGATACTGTCAGTGCGAGAGGGAGGATGTCTGTGTGTGAGATACTGTCAGTGCGAGAGGGATGATGTCTTGTGTGAGATACTGTCAGTACGAGTG
This sequence comes from Chiloscyllium plagiosum, assembly GCF_037043375.1. Classification (NCBI taxonomy): domain Eukaryota; kingdom Metazoa; phylum Chordata; class Chondrichthyes; order Orectolobiformes; family Hemiscylliidae; genus Chiloscyllium; species Chiloscyllium plagiosum. The sequence goes on along the minus strand of NW_028270176.1, from coordinate 36,196,000 downwards.
GCAGGATGTGTGTGAGAGAGATACTGGTCAGTGCGAGAGGGAGGATGTCTGTGTGAGAGAGATACCATCAGTGTGAGAGGGAGGATGTCTGTGTGTGAGATACTGTCAGTGCGAGAGGGAGGATGTCAGTGAGAGAGAGAGATACTGTCAGTGCGAGAGGGAGGATGTCTGTGTGTGAGATACTGTCAGTGTGAGAGGGAGGATGTCTGTGTGAGAGAGAGATACTGTCAGTATGAGCGGGAGGATGTCTGTGTGTGAGATACTGTCAGTGTGAGAGGGAGGATGTCTGCGTGTGAGATACTGTCAGTGTGAGAGGGAGGATGTCTGTGTGAGAGAGATACTGTCAGTGTGAGAGGGAGGATGTTTGTGTGTGAGATACTGTCAGTGTGAGAGGGAGGATGTTTGTGTGTGAGTTACTGTCAGTGCGAGAGGGATGATGTCTGTGTGAGAGTGATACTGTCAGTGTGAGAGGGCGGATGTCTGTGTGTGAGATACTGTCAGTGTGAGAGGGAGGATGTCTGTGTGTGAGATACTGTCAGTGCGAGAGGGAGGATGTCTGTGTGTGAGAGATACTGTCAGTGTGAGAGGGAGGATCTCTGTGTGAGAGAGATACTGTCAGTGTGAGAGGGAGGATGTCTGTGTGAGAGAGATACTGTCAGTGTGAGAGGGAGGATGTCTGTGTGTGAGATACTGTCAGTGTGAGAGGAAGGATGTCTGTGAGAGAGAGATACTGTCAGTGTGAGAGGGAGGATGTTTGTGTGTGAGATACTGTCAGTGTGAGAGGGAGGATGTTTGTGTGTGAGATACTGTCAGTGCGAGAGGGAAGATGTCTGTGTGTGAGATACTGTCAGTGTGAGAGGGAGGATGTCTGTGTGTGTGATACTGTCAGTGTGAGAGGGAGGATGTCTGTGTGTGTGATACTGTCAGTGTGAGAGGGAGGATGTCTGTGTGTGTGATACTGTCAGTGTGTGAAACCTCAGAGACAGAGTGAGGGAGAGATTGTCTGGGGATGAAGCTGGGCAGAGAGCTGTGTGAGTGTGTGTCGGAGTTTATGAGATCCAGTGCAGTGCGTGGGCAAAGGGAGGGGATGGGGATCCACGTGTCCGAGTGAAAGGTGGGGCTCCGAGTGTATGTGTTTGAGAAAGGGACAGTGTGAGATGGATCGCATCTGAGACACTGTGAGTGACACCAGAGAGAGCAGATTAAGGGAGGGTGCCTTGGGGTGTGAAAGAATCACACACACTTGCTTGTCAGGATGTGTTGAGGGGTCAATGCCATTGAGCAGAGAGAGAGGTTAATGGAAGGACAAAGCTCTCGGAGTTGGTAACTGGAGACGTCACTGCAGAGAGTCCCACAGGCTCACTGAGCTCATCTCCACTCAATAACAGTCAACTCTCACAACCCTTTTAAAGGCTGCGATCCTCAGGGAGCCTGTTACTCAATCCCTCACCCGGGACATGCTGCAGACAGCAGGGCGGGGAGTGACAGGCAGACAGCACGGCCGATAGAGGGAGAGCTCAACTGATAGAGAGAGTGCGGAGAGAGAGTGTGGAGAGAGAGAGAGAGCGGAGAGAGAGAGAGAGAAAGAGAGAGCGAGAGAGAGTGAGAAGAGGGACAGAGACAGAGACAGAGAGAGAGAGAGAGAGAGAGAGAGAGACAGAGAGAGAGAGAGCGAGACAGAGAGGTGAGAGACAGAGAGGAGAGAGAGAGAGAGAGAGAGAGAGAGAGAGACACACACAGACACACAGAGGCCAAGTTGGAGTTAGAGAAACAGATAAAGTAACCAAAATAAAAATGAAATGTGCACAACAAAGGGGGTCTGGGGACACAGGGAGGGACCGTGGGGGAAGGAAATGGAGCCATAGAGATGTACAGAATGGAAACAGACCCTTCGGTCCAACCCGTCCATGCCGACCAGATATCCCAACCAAATATAATCCCACCTGCCAGCACCCGGCCCATATCCCTCCAAACCTTCCTATTCATACACCCATCCAAATGCCTCTTAAATGTTGTTATTGTACCAACCTCCACCACATCCTCTGGCAGCTCATTCCATACACGTACCATCCTCTGTGTAAAATCGTTGCCCCTTAGGTGTCTTTTATATCTTTCCCCTCTCACCCTAAACCTATGCCCTCTAGTTCTGGATTCCCTGACCCCAGGAGAAAAGACTTTGTCTATTTACCCTATCCATGCCCCTCATAATTTTGTAAACCTCTATAAGGTCACCCCTCAGTCTCCGAAGGTCCAGGGAAAACAGCCCCAGCCTGTTCAGCCTCTCCTTATAGCTCAAACCCTCCAACCCTGGCAACATCCTTGTAAATCTTTTCTGAACCCTTTCAAGTTTCACAACATCTTTCCGATAGGAAGGAGACCAGAATTGCACATAATATTCCAACAGGGGCCTAACCAATGTCCTGTACAGCCACAACATGACCTCCCAACTCCTGTACTCAATACTCTGACCAATAAAGGAAAGCATACCAAACGCCTTCTTCACTATCCTATCTACCTGCGACTCCACTTTCAAGGAGTTATTAATTGTTAATCCTTAATAGACACGTTCCACAGCAATTTGCAATTGTATAGCAACTTTCACATTGTTAAACACAGCCTTCGACTGGGGGCACCATGGATTTGAAGGGGAGGGGGCGCAGGCAGGAACAGGGACGTGGAGATGGGGAGAGGTAAATCTCCCTCTGCCCCCTCAATGCCAGTGCTATCCCACCCTCCCTATAATGTGAATTCCCGAACTGCACACAGTACTGTAGCTGGGGCCTAACCAGCGTTGAGACAGTTCCAGCCTCACTCCCTCCTCCTCAACTCTGTCCCCCCCTCCCCGGCTAATAAAGGGAAGTGTCCCGTGTCCCTCCTTAACCACTTCACCCGCCTGTCCCACTACCTTACGGGAGCGGGGAACAGACCACCGAGCTCCCTCTGACCCCAGGGCCTTCCCAGGGTCCTACTGCCCACCATCTACTCCCTTGCCTTGCATCCCCCACCCCAGTGCATCCCCTCACATTGATCCGCATTAAGCTCCACCCACCAATGACCATCCCACCTGACCAACCCGTCTATATCCTCCTGTCCTCTCAGGCTATCCTCCTCTGTATCTACCACCCCCATCAATTGTTGTGTCATCTGTGAACTGAGCGGTCAACCCGCCTCCATGGGAGTCTGCATTATAAAGGACAACGGAGTACACTGACCCCTTCGGGACCCCACTGGAACAGACTTCCAGTCAGAAAAGCAGCCCTCCAGCAGCACCCTCTGCTTCCTGCTACTCAGCCAACCGTGGTTCCAGTCCGGCACACTCCCTTCAACTCCAAGGAGTCGGGATTTTGCTTTCAGTCTCCCGTGCGTGGCCTTCTGAAAGGCTTTTCTGAAGAGACCACCAGCCACATCGAGAGCATTGCCCTCATTGACACACCCGGTCACCATTCTGTCACGTCGCTCAGGCACAGGGCCACGCTGACCGTTCCGGATTGTTCCTGGCCTCTGCAAATGCAGATCAATCCTCTCCCTCAGAATTACTCACAACCGTTTCCCCAGCACTCGGGCTAGACTGACCGGTCTGCAATTCTCTGCTGTATCTTTTGCTCCCTTCTTGAGAAACCGCCCTCTGGCATCTCTCCTGCGGCCAGAGAGGGATTGGAAATCATGACCTGCTCGTCCTTCTGCCTCAGACATCAGCCTGGGATCTATTTCTGCTGAGCCCGGAGATATCTCAGCTCGTAAGCCTGTCAGACCACTCAGGACCATCTCTCTGCTTCTGCTCCTTTCTTCAGTCGTGTCACACTCTTTCTCCCTGATGTCTGTACTGATTTTCAAGCAATACCGGGTTTATGTGGAAGCACTAGCTTTCGGAGCGCTGCTCCTTCATCAGGTAGCTGTGCAGCTGGATTATAAAAGGTACAGAATTGAGAGCCAAGGATCACAGTGTCATGCAACTGAAAGGATATCACAAACAAACAGAGATTGGTGTTAAGGTCAAGTAACCTCACACCTTTCATGCATTGTCTGAGCTGAGATGGCACTTCTTTTTATAAAACCTTAAGTTATTGAGGTTTAAATAAGTTCTGGGATTTACATATTAATGAACTGAAACCTGTAACCCATTCTAAAAGATGAAAGATTAAACACCAATCTCGGTTTGTTCAACATCATGGGCAGCACGGTGGCACAGTGGTTAGCACTGCTGCCTCACAGCGCCAGAGACCCGGGTTCAATTCCTGCCTCAGGCGACTGACTGTGTGGAGTTTGCACGTTCTCCCCGTGTCTGCGTGGGTTTCCTCCGGGTGCTCCGGTTTCCTCCCACAGTCCAAAGATGTGCAGGGTCAGGTGAATTGGCCATACTAAATTGCCCGTAGTGTTAGGTAAGGGGTAAATGTAGGGGTATGGGTGGGTTGCGCTTCGGTGGGTTGGTGTGGACTTGTTGGGCCGAAGGGCCTGCTTCCACACTGTAATGTAATCTATCCTTTCAGGACACTGATCTTTTGCGACCAATTCGGTGTCTTATGATCCTGCCCCAGCTGATGAAGGAGCAGCGTTCCGAAAGCTAGTGCTTCCAAATAACTCAGGCTCTGGTTTCCAGCAGTTTTTACCTTCCAAGTAAACCTGTTGGAGTCTACCCTGGTGTTGTGTGATTTTTTTAAACTTGGTCCCATCCCAGCCCAACACCGGCTCCTTCACATCACACTGATATTGTGACTTGCAGCTGTGAACACTGACCCGACATCTTCATTCGGAATCCCACCTCCGTGCTCTGGCTCCACACACAGATCACTGCTGTGGTCCTTAACGGGCCCTATTCCTTCCCCCAGCATCCTTTCATCCTTCATCTCCCTGTTTGGATTTTCAAAACAATAGCAGAAATTGCTGGACAAACGCAGTGGGTCAGGCAGGTCTGACAAAGGGTTAGCGGACTCTAAGCGTTCGCTGTGCTTTCTCTGCCCACAGAGGTTGCCAGACCTGCTGAGTTTCTCCAACACCTTCAGTTTTTACTTCAGATTTCCAGCATCTGTGGTTCTTGTGTTTGAATCAAGGATCTCCCTTGGGGTTAGCTGCCTTGAATTTCTCCTCTGAGCTCTGCACATTGTTCTCTGTTCACTCTTGCAGACACTACCCTACTTCACAGCATTAGCTGGCTTGAGGCATGAGCGAGAGGGACAGACACAGAGACAGACAGAGAGAGAGAGAGAGACAGACAGACAGAGAGAGAAAGACACACACACAGGGACACACACACACAGAGGGGGACATAGAGAGAGGGGGGACACAGAGCGAGAGGGACAGACATACACACACACACACAAGGACACAGAGAAAGAGACACACACAGAGGGAGACACAGAGCGAGAGAGGGAGACACACACACACACACAGAGGGACACAGAGAGAGAGGGAGACACACACAGACACACACACACACAGACACAAAGGGAGACAGAGAGAGAGAGGGACACACACACACAGGGAGACACAGAGAGGAGAGGGACACACACACACAGGGACGCACACACAGAGGGAAACAGAGAGAGAGAGGGAGACACACATAGGGACACACACACAGACACAAAGGGAGACAGAGAGAGAGGGACACACACACACACACAGGGACACACACACACACAGAGGGAAACAGATAGTGACACAGTGAGAGAGGGAGAGGGAGGGGCACATGGATAGAGAGAGACACACACAGCGACAGAGAGAGAGAGAGACACACACAGGGACACAGAGAGAGAGAGACACACACACAGACACAAAGTGAGAGACACAGGGGGAGAGAGAGACACACACGCACAGACGGGGAGAGAGAGAGACACACACACGCACAGACGGGGAGAGAGAGAGACAGAGAGCGAGAGGGACACAGAAAGAGAGGGGCACATGGAGAGGGAGACACACACAGAAGGACACACGCACAGAGGGAGAGGGAGACACAGACACAGAGGGACACACACAGACAGAGGGGGGGACACAGACACAGATGGACACACACACAGACACAGAGGGACACACAGACCTCCAACAGACAGTGAGGGGGAGAAATAGAGACCAACCAACAGACAAAGAGAACAGGCAATGGGTAAATGATAAAATCCTCGAGTTAAATTGCAGTTTAAATAGCCTCAGGAAAATTGAGATCACTTCACAATCAACAAAGAACTTCTAAGGTGTGGTCACTGTTGAAATCTATGTAGGGAAAAACAGAGACATACAGTCAGGAAAACAAACAGAAACACAGAGAGACAGAGAGACAAAAGACACAGTCACAGTCAGGCATGCAGACTGAGAGACACAAACAGAGAGAGACACAGACAGAAAGAAAGAGAGAGAAACAGACAGAGGCAGTGGCAGAGAGAGAGAGAGAGAGAGAGAGACAGAGAGAGAGACAGAAAGCATGACTGGATGGTGTACTCCACAACCTCCTGATGAAGGAGCAGCGCTCAGAAAGCTAGTGATTCCAGATAAACCTGTTGGACTATACCCTGGTGCTGTGAGATTTTTAACTTTGTCCACCCCAGTCCAACACCAGCATCGCCACATCGTGACAGGATGGGGGTTAGTCGGGTGCCCACACACTGACAGAGGAAGAGAGGGGCCTAAGATGGGCAGCCACACCATACAGAGAGACTGAAACATGGAGACACAGAGATCCAAACAGACAGATACACAAACACAGAGACAGACATGACATAGTGTGAGGGAGAGAGGGACACAGAAATTACCAGAGACAGACACAAACATTTAAAGAGATAGACAAACGGCACAGAAGTGCAAACAGGAAAGATTTGCCCATCATTCAAACTGTAACCCTATATTTTGACATACAAAGGTTTGGCATCAAATTTGTTTCAAGAAGTAAATAATGATTTGGATTTTTGTTTGGTTACCAGTATCCAAGTGTGTGTGTGTGTGTGTGTGTGTGAGAGTGAGAGTGTGTGTGAGAGTGTGTGTGTGAGTGTGTGTGTGAGAGTGTGTGTGTGAGTGTGTGTGTGAGAGTGTGTGTGAGAGTGTGTGTGAGAGTGTGTGTGAGAGTGTGTGTGTGAGAGTGTGTATGGGAGTGTGTGTGAGAGTGTGTGTGAGAGAGTGTGTGTGTGAGTGTGTGTGTGAGTGTGTGTGAGAGTGTGTGTGAGAGTGTGTGTGAGAGTGTGTGTGTGAGAGTGTGTGTGTGTGAGAGTGTGTGTGAGAGTGTGTGTGTGAGAGTGTGTATGGGAGTGTGTGAGAGAGTGTGTGAGAGAGTGTGTGTGTGTGTGTGTGAGTGTGTGTGAGAGTGTGTGTGTGTGAGAGTGTGTGTGTGAGTGTGAGAGTGTGTGTGTGAGAGTGTGTATGGGAGTGTGTGTGAGAGTGTGTGTGTGTGAGAGTGTGTATGGGAGTGTGTGTGAGAGTGTGTGTGAGAGTGTGTGTGAGTGAGAGTGTGTGTGTGTGTGTTTGTGAGTGTGAGAGTGTGTGAGAGTGTGTGTGTGAGTGAGAGAGAGAGATGGGGACCCGAACCCCAGTGAGAGTCAGTGTGTGTGCATGTGTGCGCACATCCTGCCCTGTAATGTGGAAGAAAAAGGCAAAGACTATGTCATCAGGACAGGAGAAAAGGCTGAGTTTTTCAAGGGAGGCAGCAATGACACAGAGCTGTCAGCAGGAGATGCTGCATCCCTGCTTTGTGCTGACTTGTTGTAAAATGAAGTTAGGAACCGAGTTGCTGCTGATATTGTGACACCTATCCACAGTACCAACCCGAGGGGACAATGTCTCTGCAGCTTCACCCCACTCCCCAGGGAACTCACACTCATGGCTGCCTCGCCTCTGCTCCCCAGAGAGCCACCCTATACTCCTGCAAACTTCAGCACCCCCCACCCCGGGGGGAGAAAGGGGGAGGACGCAGAGCTCTCTCAGTTAATGAGCTCAGTGCCGTGGGGGTGGGGTGGGCAGTGCAGTCCATGTACCCCCTCCAGCCCCCAGTCTCCCACCTCAGTCCAGGCATCCCAATCTGTCTGTCTGTTACTGGTGCTGTTAAGCAGTGTGTAAGGCCTCTCTGTGCTGACAAGGTGCAGGCAAATAACTCTTTCAGTCCTTTCCCAGCACCACTCTTCATGGGCTAGCATGGCTTTCGTTGGCTGGAGGCTGGGGATCAGCACACACTGGACACACTGAGATTTCCCTTTCAACTTCGATTCATCAAATCCCCATAGTGTGAAAGCACGCCATTTGGCAGATCGAGTCTACACCGATCCTCTGAACAGCATCCCACACAGACACAGCTATCTCTGTAACCCTGCATTCCCCATGGCCAATCCACCCTAACCTGCACATCCCTGGGCACTATGGGACAATTTAGCATGGCCAATCCACCCTAACCTGCACATCCCTGGGCACTATGGGACAATTTAGCATGGCCAATCCACCCTAACCTGCACATCCCTGGGCACTATGGGACAATTTAGCATGGCCAATCCACCCTAACCTGCACATCCCTGGGCACTATGGGACAATTTAGCATGGCCAATCCACCCTCACCTGCACATCCCTGGGCACTATGGGACAATTTAGCATGGCCAATCTCCCCTAACCTGCACATCCCTGGGCACTATGGGACAATTTAGCACGGCCAATCCACCCTAACCTGCACATCCCTGGGCACAATGGGACAATTTAGCATGGCCAATCCACCCTAACCTGCACATCCCTGGACACTATGGGACAATTTAGCACGGCCAATCCACCCTAACCTGCACATCCCTGGACACTATGGGACAATTTAGCATGGCCAATCCACCCTAACCTGCACATCCCTGGACACTATGGGACAATTTAGCACGGCCAATCCACCCTAACCTGCACATCCCTGGACACTATGGGACAATTTAGCATGGCCAATCCACCCTAACCTGCACATCCCTGGACACTATGGGACAATTTAGCATGGCCAACCCACCCTAACCTGCACATCCCTGGACACTATGGGACAATTTAGCACGGCCAATCCACCCTAACCTGCACATCCCTGGACACTATGGGACAATTTAGCATGGCCAATCCACCCTAACCTGCACATCTCTGGGCACTATGGGACAATTTAGCATGGCCAATCCACCCTAACCTACACATCCCTGGGCACTATGGGACAATTTAGCATGGCTAATCCACCCTAACCTGCACATCCCTGGGCACTATGGGACAATTTAGCACGGCCAATCCACCCTAACCTACACATCCCTGGGCACTATGGGACAATTTAGCATGGCCAATCCACCCTAACCTGCACATCCCTGGGCACTATGGGACAATTTAGCACGGCCAATCCACCCTAACCTGCACATCCCTGGACACTATGGGACAATTTAGTACGGCCAATCCACCCTAACCTACACATCCCTGGGCACTATGGGACAATTTAGCACAGCCAATCCACCCTAACCTGCACATCCCTGGACACTATGGGACAATTTAGCATGGCCAACCCACCCTAACCTGCACATCCCTGGACACTATGGGACAATTTAGCATGGCCAATCCACCCTAACCTGCACTCTGTGGATTGAGTTTGTCCATTACAAGGTGGCCCTTTGGCCCACTCCCTCTTTGAGGTTGGCATGGACTGGTTGAACTGAAGGGTGTGTTTCCGTGCTGTCGGACTGTGCCAATGTGCCGCCTCGTCTCCTGCACTCTCTCCATTTTACAGCTGACAGCCCCACTCCCCTCTGAGCGGCTGGGCTGAACGCGCCTACCACCACCCAGTCAGGCTGCACATCCATTTGCTGGGCCAGAGACCCCCTCTGCACCTCACCTTCCCTTCTTCTCCCAACGAATCTGTACGCTCCCTCTCCTGACCCTTCTGGAAGTGGGGACACTTTCTCCCTGGGTCCCCACAGGGTCTGCAGCTCTTCACTCTACAGGATGGTCGCACATTTTCCAGTCTATCTCCAGCCCATGACTGCCCTCCTGAACCTTCCCTGCTCCCCCACTCCTGCCGCAGGACGGGAGGGGAGGCCCACCTCATGCTGAGCCAATCCCTTCCATCAGATCAATATCACCTCCTCGATCCTGGACTCTGTTACCCGTGGTGACGCTGGAATGCCTTACTAACCATCCTCTGACCCCCACCCTGCCACCTTCAATGATCTGTGCGCACACACACATCTCGTTCCCTCTGCTCCAACACCCTCTCTGGTACTGTCCTGTTTGGTTTGATCCAACCGTTCGATAACCTTTGTGCCAACTTGAACCTTTCTATATTGAACTTCATCTGCGTCCTGCCCACCCACTTGGCGATATTCTTTGTCAGTTTCTGCATCGCCCCTTCCCCTCCCTGCACCCTCTCTCACGTCACACTGCTTCCAAGGCTTTATACCGTCCAACAATTCTGAAACCGTCCCTCCTAGTGCAAGCTCTGGCTCAGTAATCTGTGCCAGAAATGCAAAGTGATCTCCAACTGATCACAGGGAAACTGTCCCTCCCCCAGTCTCCCAAAAGACAGCTATCACTATCCGTTTCCACATCACTCACCAAACTGCTTTAGCCGCAGGGGCTTGGTTTTGGCTGAAGAGTCAAAACACCCCATACCCACCCCATCCACACACTCTCCCTCGTCACGCTCTCCCTGCTGCTCAGACAGACATGAGGGATTGGGACAGAGGTCCCAGGGAGAGACTACAGCTGTCCTCAAAAGGATTCGAGCGCACAGGTCGGAAGCGATTGGCCAAAGGGGCGAGCGCGTGGCGAGAGAAATGCTTCTCCCTCACCCAGCGAGGGGGCTGGGGTGTGCAATGCGCTGACTGGAAACGTTGTTCAATCGAGATGGGGGGGGGGGGGTGGCACAGGACGCGTGATTTAAAGTGAAGCTACATGGGCAAGGCTGCGGGGGAACGGCATGACGCAGAGTCACCCACGCTCGCTGAGAGCGCCAGGACGGAGAGGACAGGCAGAACACCAAGCTTGTGTCAAACCGCCAAGTTCGCTCAGCCGGATTCGCTCTGGGCCGGTCCTGGCTTTCCCTGGACAAAGCCGCACTTGCCCACAGCTCAGAGGCAGTGAGCCAGGGAACGAGGCCACAGTTTCTCCTTCAGTCAGGTACCATCCCAGAAAGAAAGAAACAGGACATCTGGTGATGCGCACCCCATTGGCAGAATCTCTGACGCTGCTCCCTGGGAGTCACAGTCACAATCCCCAACAGCACCAGCCTCAGGCTGAAGCGACTGTGGAAAGCAGCAGCAGGAACAAGTGGGAAGATTTTCAGAGGTGAACAGCCCCATCCCTCTCTCAGTAGCAGTGTACACCAAAGCAGGTTTCTGTTTCACCTCCTGTATAGATACTGAGGGACATAGCTAAGGTGAACAGCAAGGACCTTCCCCCCTCGAGGTGAGGGAGTTCAAAACCACGGGGGGAGCTATTTAACGTGAGGAGGAGGATGGAACAAGGACGTGGGGAGCAACTTCTCCTTTGAAACAGAAGGTGGTTCGTGTGTGGAGGAGGTGCTGGAGACGGCTCCAAATACAACATAGAAAAGATTGGATAAGGCCATGAATAGGAAAGGTGTGGAGGGAGCAGGCAGGTGGGGCCTAGTCTGGTTTGGGATTGTGGTCAGCATGGACTGGGTGGGCCGAACGGTCTATTTCTGTGCTCTCTGACAATGAGTCAAACCAGGGTTTTACAATTTGGCCGCTGGAGCATGGGACGTGCTGGATAAGAGGATACTGACAGCCTGGCCGCTCCGAAATCCGAGTTATTGTGTACAACAATTGTCCCCTCTCTTTGTGTGTGTCTCTCTCTCTCTCTCTCTCTCCTAGTGTGTCTGTGTGTGTCTTTCTCCCCGCCGTGTGTCTGTGTGTCTCTCCCCCCCCACCCTGTGTGTCTGTGTCTCCCTGTCTGTGTGTGTGTGTCTCTCTCTCTCTGTGTCTGTGTGTGTCTCTCCCTCCTTCCTGCTCTGTGTCCGGAGGAACACTAGCTGCCTGAGGCCTGGTTCACCTGACGTGACTTGCCCTGAACAATCCCACCCTAGCTCTCACTGCCCGTCGAAACACGCCCAAGTGACTGGCAGCTTTCAGCCCTGATTCCTGCGTTGTGAGACTCCATCGCTGACTGGCCGAGTTTTGGTCAGCCTTACCCTTCCGTCCTTTGCAAATAGTTCGCAATTTACTGAATCACTTAGTGCTACCATCGATGGCGGGGGGGGGGGGTGGGCAAACCGGAAATTTGTGGCCATTCCTACCCCCCCACCCCCCTCATCCCCCCGCGATTTTAAGTGCAGCTTGGCCTTTCGTGTTTCGGGGGAAACTTCCCCCCCCCCCTCGCCAGCTTTGATCTAACTTTCGTTTTCTCCTGCAGACGCTGCGCCAAGGTTAGCAGACAGGCAAATGACAGTGCAAGGTCACACTGAAGGACTGCTGTCCTTGCAGCCAGTCTCGGAGCCAATCCGCTGTCAGCTCGGAGTGATGCTGCTTAATGGGGAGACGCTGTAAACCGGGGGGACACTGTCACAGGGTCTGCCTTTTGAACCAGGCAGGAGGAGACATGTATGTGTGTCGGGGGTGGGCCTTTAGTATTTGGAGTTCCCTTCCGGGAGCTTTGGTGGGTAAGGGGGGGGGGGGGGGGGCAGCCGTCTGGTATATTCAACTTGGACGTGGTGGAGGATTCAGAGATCAGGCTCCAGCCAGACCAGCTATGACCGGACGGAATGACAGGGACAGGCTGAGGGGGGACGGAATGGCCTCCGCGCTGCCCCAGGCCGCGGCTTTCCTTCGTCAGCGATGTCCTGACCCCCTGCGGGAGCCCCTGGGAGGTGGGCGGTGCGGTGAATCGCTGTGTACGCAGACGGTAGGAGGAGAGGATCGCCGGGGTCCGGGGGTAACCAGCAGAGGCGGGCACAGCCACACAATGAGAGAGTGCGTCAGCCGAGCAGGAGCGTGGCGTCAAAGAGCAGAGTGCTTGGCTCACCCCCCTCCGTCACACTCCTGCGAAAGGGGGCCAGCGTCAGCTGCCTGAGCACCAACAAAGCCAATATAAATAGAGAGCTGGCTCAGGAAGGAAGCTGTCGCCAGCAAGCCATCGCCCTGGCAACCGGTTGCCAGGCAACTTCACCAAAGCAGTGACGGTCTCGGGGAGCGACATGGCTCACGGCAATGTGGGTTGGGGGAGCGGATTAGGGAGGGCTCTGACCGTGAGCTTGCTGCCTGAAACACACAGAGCTCAGCTCAACGAGACTATACAGCCTGAGGGGAACTGCAGGATGGTTCAACCTGTTGGAACCCCAGTGCCCGACCCTGAGCCGCACTCTGACCCCCAGTGCCTGACCCCGACACGCGATCCCACGCAGTCACGACTGACCGACACGCGGTCCCACGCAGTCACGACTGACCGACATGCAGTCCCACACAGTCACAACTGACCGACACGCGGTCCCACGCAGTCACGACTGACCGACATGCAGTCCCACACAGTCACAACAGGCCGACATGCGGTCCCACACAGTCACAACAGGCCAACACGCGGTCCCACACAGTCACAACAGGCCGACACGCGGTCCCACACAGTCACAACAGGCCAACACGCGGTCCCACACAGTCACAACAGGCCGACATGCGGTCCCACACAGTCACAACAGGCCGACACGCGGTCCCACACAGTCACAACAGGCCGACACGCGGTCCCACACAGTCACAACAGGCCGACACGCGGTCCCACACAGTCACAACAGGCCGACATGCGGTCCCACACAGTCACAACAGGCCGACACGCGGTCCCACACAGTCACAACAGGCCAACACGCGGTCCCACACAGTCACAACAGGCCGACACGCGGTCCCACACAGTCACAACAGGCCGACACGCGGTCCCACACAGTCACAACAGGCCGACACGCGGTCCCACACAGTCACGACAGGCCAACACGCGGTCCCACGCAGTCACAACAGGCCGACATGCGGTCCCACACAGTCACAACAGGCCGACACGCGGTCCCACACAGTCACAACAGGCCGACATGCGGTCCCACACAGTCACAACAGGCCGACACGCGGTCCCACGCAGTCACGACTGACCGACACGCGGTCCCAAACAGTTACAACAGACCCCGACACGCGGTCCTACACAGTCACGACAAACTGATACGTGGTCCCACACAGTTAGCACTGACTGGTAAGCAATCCTGCATATTTATAACAGACCCGCACATTATAAACTGACCAAAACGCAAACAGACACGTTTAATATTGACCGATAAGCAAATCTACCCATTTACAACTAACCAATAATCATGGTCTTATAATTTCTACATGGCCAGTACACAACCCGGTGTTTATAACTGATTTCTCCCTGTACCCGCGTTTGTATACCTGCCTGATATACAGTCCCAGGTTGTTATATCTGAGCTACACTTAGGCCGTATGTATATACTTGACCAATATACAGACTCACATGTTCATCACTGACCAACACACATCCCCACAGATTCGTGACTGATTGATAGACATACCAGTGTGTGTTCCTAAAGGGCCAGTATCCACTCGCAGTGATTTCAAACTGACTGATAACCAGGGCTGTCTGTCCTGAAGTTGAAAACAAGCTGGGAACTACAGCTGTAAGTCAATAACACCTTGCATTCCTCTCCAATACAAGAAACAAAAACAGAAACTGTTGGAGAAACTCAGCAGGTCTGGCAGCATCTGTGGGAGGCAAGCACAGTTAACGTTGTGAAACGGTGACCAGAGAGCTGGGACAATGAGGAACCGAGTGGTTGGGGCAGCACTGTTAACATATCCATGGACGCACAAGGGAGCAGACTAAGGCACTGTGAGAGAGTATTGATAATAAAGAAACAGGGCTATGTTGTGGAATAAATAAGGAGAAATGATCCCAATGGCAAAACAGTTTGGGATCCAGAGGGTGTGAGGACAGGGTACTTAAGGTGGTCTAAGCAGACTCAACACGAACTTGCAAAAGGGGCCCAGATGCTAACAGTTAGCCCATCCCAACAGCACCAACATTGTCAATGAGACGTGATTCCTCAGCCCAGCTTACTAACATGGAGAAAGTGAGGACTGCAGATGCTGGAGATCAGAGCTGAAAATGTATTGCTGGAAAAGCGCAGCAGGTCAGGCAGCATCCAAGGAGCAGGAGAATCGACATTTCGGGCATGAGAAGGCCTGAAGAAGAGCTCATGCCCGAAACGTCGATTCTCCTGTTCCTTGGATGCTGCCTGACCTGCTGCGCTTTTCCAGCAACACATTTTCAGCAGCTTACTAACGTGTCAATGTCAGGATGCTGGCCATCCAGAGACCACTCCCTGCTGCATCCTGAGTGACTCTCCCAGCACCGGGGAGCAAAATGTCAGTCGTCACCATGAATCCCCCTCCTTCACCCAACGCCAACCCCTGACTCAACTGGTAGTCCTGAACCCCCGACACCTCCCCCTCACAGACAGGTCAACGATTCTCACCCTCCTCCAACTGTCTCACAACTCGCCTGCCATTGGCCCATGGCACGTCAATCATTGCCAGATCACATCCAGCTCGTTCCTGCCCCAGCTACAGGGAGCTGGTCAGTCCCCACAGTGAACCCTCATGTGGACATGACCCCGGTTCACAGCTGACACTCCTCGCATTACAGAGGCAAAACACTAAAACCCCCTCTCCCCCCCCAGTGACTAGTGGAGGGATGGGCAGGGGGAGATAGCCCCTGGAGTGGGGGACTGACCCCCACCCTCCCAGTGACTGAGGGGGTGGGGCAGGGGGAATAGCCCCTGGAGTGGGGGACTGACCCCCACCCTCCCAGTGACTGAGGGGGTGGGGGAGGGGGAATAGCCCCTGGAGTGGGGGACTGACCCCCACCCTCCCAGTGACTGAGGGGGTGGGGCAGGGGGAATAGCCCCTGGAGTGGGGGACTGACCCCCACCCTCCCAGTGACTGAGGGGGCAGGGGAGGGGGAATAGCCTAAATGGTAGACTGACCCCCCAGTGACTGAGGGGGTGGGGCAGGGGGAGATAGCCCCTGGAGTGGAGGACTGACCCCCTCCCCCCCAGTGACTGAGGGGGTGGGGGAGGGGGAATAGCCCCTGGAGTGGAGGACTGACCCCCTCCCCCCCAGTGACTGAGGGGGTGGGGCAGGGGGAATAGCCCCTGGAGTGGGGGACTGACCCCACCCTCCCAGTGACTGAGGGGGTGGGGCAGGGGGAATAGCCCCTGGAGTGGGGGACTGACCCCCACCCTCCCAGTGACTGAGGGGGTGGGGCAGGGGGAATAGCCCCTGGAGTGGGGGACTGACCCCCACCCTCCCAGTGACTGAGGGGGCAGGGGAGGGGGAATAGCCTAAATGGTAGACTGACCCCCCAGTGACTGAGGGGGTGGGGCAGGGGGAGATAGGCCCTGGAGTGGCAGACTGACCCCTTCTCTTTCCCCTCAGTGACTGAAGGGGTGGGGGAGAGGGAGTTCATACTGAAAAGGGGGCGGCGGGGGTTTCAGGCAGAGGTTGGGAGTAGCTGTGCATTCCACCTGGGAGATGGAGTACACGCGGAGCATGCGGGGCTGTGGAGCTTGGGGGGGCGGTGGGGGAGGGGGGGGTTGGTGGCGAGGCTGGAAGAGGCAGGTCCCACGGCTGTTCACCCATGGCCAGAAGGTGAAACATTGCGGTGGGCACTGGATTATCTCAGGACTCTGTTATCCACCCAGTTTACATGTCATTCCCACTCACATGGCAGCCTGAACACAGACTCCGGCCTGCTGAACCACACCGCGCACGCGCTCTCTCTTTCTCCAACATCCTGCTTCCATCAGGTATATTTAACTCATCCTGGGAAAGTCATTGGCCATCTGACACCTCGTTTAGAGTTCGGTCTGCAACTCACTCCCAGCTATCTGTAACAGCCCAGTGGCACTAAATGTCATCGCTCCCTGGGAACTCTCAATGAAAACGCACACACGCCCCTGACATGAATGAGGTCAAAGTGCAAGCATCGAGGGCTCTATTCAACACAACCCCAGGAAATAGACGAAGGAACTGGTCCAATTCATTCTCACCTTGATCTGACAACCCACAGGAAACATGCTGCAAAAATCCCCCTCTCAAAGGCTGGTCTGAACCTCTGTACGTCTGTCCTCTACTGTCTGACCGGAACTGGTACGGGCACCGTGCCCACAACAGCGGATTTTGACCCAGATCCAGGCTGCACTCTGGGACAATTTAGCACGGCCAATCCACCCTAACCTGCACATCCCTGAGCACTATGGGACAATTTAGCATGGCCAATCCACCCTAACCTGCACATCCCTGGGCACTATGGGACAATTTAGCACGGCCAATCCACCCTAACCTGGACATCCCTGGGCACTATGGGACAATTTAGCACGGCCAATCCACCCTAACCTCCACAACCCTGGGCACTATGGGACAATTTAGCATGGCCAATCCACCCTAAACCTGCACATCCCTGGGCACTATGGGACAATTTAGCATGGCCAATCCACCCTAACCTGCACATCCCTGGGCACATGGGACAATTTAGCATGGCCAATCCACCCTAACCTGCACATCCCTGGGCACTATGGGACAATTTAGCATGGCCAATCCACCCTAACCTACACATCCCTGGGCACTATGGGACAATTTAGCATGGCCATTCCACCCTAACCTGCACATCCCTGGGCACTATGGGACAATTTAGCATGGCCAATCCACCCTAACCTGCACATCCCTGGGCACTATGGGACAATTTAGCATGGCCATTCCACCCTAACCTACACATCCCTGTACACTATGGGACAATTTAGCACGGCCATTCCACCCGAACCTGCACATCCCTGGGCATTATGGGACAATTTAGCATGGCCAATCCACCCTAACGTACACATCACTGGGCACTACGGGACAATTTAGCATGGCCAATCCACCCTAACCTGCACATCCCTGGGCACTATGGGACAATTTAGCATGGCCAATCCACCCTAACCTGCACATCCCTGGACACTATGGGACAATTTAGCACGGCCAATCCACCCTAACCTGGACATCCCTGGGCACTATGGGACAATTTGGCATGGTCAATCCACCCTAACCTGCACATCCCTGGGCACTATGGGACAATTTAGCATGGCCAATCCACCCTAACCTGCACATCCCTGGGCACTATGGGACAATTTAGCATGGCCAATCCACCCTAACCTGCACAACCCTGAGTCCTATGGGACAATTTAGCATGGCTAATCCACCCTAACCTGCACATCCCTGGGCACTATGGGACAATTTAGCATGGTCAATCCACCCTAACCTGCACATCCCTGGGACACTACGGGACAATTTAGCATGGCCAATCCACCCTAACCTGCACATCCCTGGACACTATGGGACAATTTAGCATGGCCAATCCACCCTAACCTGCACATCCCTGGACACTACGGGACAATTTAGCATGGCCAATCCACCCTAACCTGCACATCCCTGGGCACTATGGGACAATTTAGCATGGCCAATCCACCCTAACCTGCACATCCCTGGGCACTATGGGACAATTTAGCATGGCCATTCCACCCTAACCTGCACATCCCTGGGCACTATGGGACAATTTAGCATGGCCATTCCACCCTAACCTACACATCCCTGTACACTATGGGACAATTTAGCACGGCCATTCCACCCGAACCTGCACATCCCTGGGCATTATGGGACAATTTAGCATGGCCAATCCACCCTAACCTGCACATCCCTGGGCACTATGGGACAATTTAGCATGGCCAATCCACCCTAACCTACACATCCCTGGGCACAATGGGACAATTTGGCATGGTCAATCCACCCTAACCTGCACATCCCTGGGCACTATGGGACAATTTAGCATGGCCAATCCACCCTAACCTGCACATCCCTGGGCACTATGGGACAATTTAGCATGGCCAATCCACCCTAACCTGCACAACCCTGAGTCCTATGGGACAATTTAGCATGGCTAATCCACCCTAACCTGCACATCCCTGGGCACTATGGGACAATTTAGCATGGTCAATCCACCCTAACCTGCACATCCCTGGGACACTACGGGACAATTTAGCATGGCCAATCCACCCTAACCTGCACATCCCTGGACACTATGGGACAATTTAGCATGGCCAATCCACCCTAACCTGCACATCCCTGGACACTACGGGACAATTTAGCATGGCCAATCCACCCTAACCTGCACATCCCTGGGCACTATGGGACAATTTAGCATGGCCAATCCACCCTAACCTGCACATCCCTGGGCACTATGGGACAATTTAGCATGGCCATTCCACCCTAACCTGCACATCCCTGGGCACTATGGGACAATTTAGCATGGCCATTCCACCCTAACCTACACATCCCTGTACACTATGGGACAATTTAGCACGGCCATTCCACCCGAACCTGCACATCCCTGGGCATTATGGGACAATTTAGCATGGCCAATCCACCCTAACCTGCACATCCCTGGGCACTATGGGACAATTTAGCATGGCCAATCCACCCTAACCTACACATCCCTGGGCACAATGGGACAATTTAGCATGGCCAATCCACCCTAACCTGCACATGCCTGGGCACTATGGGACAATTTAGCATGGCCAATCCACCCTAACCTACACATCCCTGGGCACTATGGGACAATTTAGCATGGCCAATCCACCCTAACCTGCACACCCCTGGGCACTATGGGACAATTTAGCATGGCCAATCCACCCTAACCTGCACAACCCTGAGTCCTATGGGACAATTTAGCATGGCTAATCCACCCTAACCTGCACATCCCTGGGCACTATGGGACAATTTAGCATGGTCAATCCACCCTAACCTGCACATCCCTGGGCACTATGGGACAATTTAGCATGGCCAATCCACCCTAACCTGCACAACCCTGAGTCCTATGGGACAATTTAGCATGGCTAATCCTCCCTAACCTGCACATCCCTGGGCACTATGGGACAATTTAGCATGGTCAATCCACCCTAACCTGCACATCCCTGGGACACTATGGGACAATTTAGCATGGCCAATCCACCCTAACCTGCACATCCCTGGGCACTATGGGACAATTTAGCATGGCCAATCCACCCTAACCTGCACATCCCTGGGCACTATGGGACAATTTAGCATGGCCAATCCACCCTAACCTGCACATCCCTGGGCACTATGGGACAATTTAGCATGGCCATTCCACCCTAACCTGCACATCCCTGGGCACTATGGGACAATTTAGCATGGCCATTCCACCCTAACCTACACATCCCTGTACACTATGGGACAATTTAGCACGGCCATTCCACCCGAACCTGCACATCCCTGGGCATTATGGGACAATTTAGCATGGCCAATCCACCCTAACCTGCACATCACTGGGCACTATGGGACAATTTAGCATGGCCAATCCACCCTAACCTGCACATCCCTGGGCACTATGGGACAATTTAGCACGGCCAATCCACCCTAACCTACACATCCCTGGGCACTATGGGACAATTTAGCACGGCCAATCCACCCTAACCTCCACAGCCCTGGGCACTATGGGACAATTTAGCATGGCCAATCCACCCTAACCTGCACATCCCTGGGCACTATGGGACAATTTAGCATGGCCAATCCACCCTAACCTGCACATCCCTGGGCACTATGGGACAATTTAGCATGGCCAATCCACCCTAACCTACACATCCCTGGGCACTATGGGACAATTTAGCATGGCCATTCCACCCTAACCTGCACATCCCTGGGCACATGGGACAATTTAGCATGGCCAATCCACCCTAACCTGCACATCCCCGGGCACTATGGGACAATTTAGCATGGCCAATCCACCCTAACCTACACATCCCTGGGCACTATGGGACAATTTAGCATGGCCATTCCACCCTAACCTGCACATCCCTGGGCACTATGGGACAATTTAGCATGGCCAATCCACCCTAACGTACACATCACTGGGCACTACGGGACAATTTAGCATGGCCAATCCACCCTAACCTGCACATCCCTGGGCACTATGGGACAATTTAGCATGGCCAATCCACCCTAACCTGCACATCCCTGGACACTATGGGACAATTTAGCATGGCCAATCCACCCTAACCTGGACATCCCTGGGCACTATGGGACAATTTAGCACGGCCAATCCACCCTAACCTGCACATCCCTGGGCACTATGGGAAAATTTAGCACGGCCAATCCACCCTAACCTGCACATCCCTGGGCACATGGGACAATTTAGCATGGCCAATCCACCCTAACCTACACATCCCTGGGCACTATGGGACAATTTAGCATGGCCATTCCACCCTAACCTACACATCCCTGTACACTATGGGACAATTTAGCACGGCCATTCCACCCGAACCTGCACATCCCTGGGCATTATGGGACAATTTAGCATGGCCAATCCACCCTAACCTGCACATCACTGGGCACTATGGGACAATTTAGCATGGCCAATCCACCCTAACCTGCACATCCCTGGGCACTATGGGACAATTTAGCACGGCCAATCCACCCTAACCTGGACATCCCTGGGCACTATGGGACAATTTAGCACGGCCAATCCACCCTAACCTCCACAGCCCTGGGCACTATGGGACAATTTAGCATGGCCAATCCACCCTAACCTGCACATCCCTGGGCACTATGGGACAATTTAGCATGGCCAATCCACCCTAACCTGCACATCCCTGGGCACTATGGGACAATTTAGCATGGCCAATCCACCCTAACCTACACATCCCTGGGCACTATGGGACAATTTAGCATGGCCATTCCACCCTAACCTGCACATCCCTGGGCACATGGGACAATTTAGCATGGCCAATCCACCCTAACCTGCACATCCCTGGGCACTATGGGACAATTTAGCATGGCCAATCCACCCTAACCTACACATCCCTGGGCACTATGGGACAATTTAGCATGGCCATTCCACCCTAACCTGCACATCCCTGGGCACTATGGGACAATTTAGCATGGCCAATCCACCCTAACCTGCACATCCCTGGGCACTATGGGACAATTTAGCATGGCCATTCCACCCTAACCTACACATCCCTGTACACTATGGGACAATTTAGCAC
Source organism: Chiloscyllium plagiosum (assembly GCF_037043375.1). Lineage (NCBI taxonomy): Eukaryota > Metazoa > Chordata > Chondrichthyes > Orectolobiformes > Hemiscylliidae > Chiloscyllium > Chiloscyllium plagiosum. The sequence goes on along the minus strand of NW_028270176.1, from coordinate 36,173,943 downwards.
GGCCATTCCACCCGAACCTGCACATCCCTGGGCATTATGGGACAATTTAGCATGGCCAATCCACCCTAACGTACACATCACTGGGCACTACGGGACAATTTAGCATGGCCAATCCACCCTAACCTGCACATCCCTGGGCACTATGGGACAATTTAGCATGGCCAATCCACCCTAACCTGCACATCCCTGGACACTATGGGACAATTTAGCACGGCCAATCCACCCTAATCTGGACATCCCTGGGCACTATGGGACAATTTAGCACGGCCAATCCACCCTAACCTGCACATCCCTGGGCACTATGGGAAAATTTAGCACGGCCAATCCACCCTAACCTGCACATCCCTGGGCACATGGGACAATTTAGCATGGCCAATCCACCCTAACCTACACATCCCTGGGCACTATGGGACAATTTAGCATGGCCAATCCACCCTAACCTGCACACCCCTGGGCACTATGGGACAATTTAGCATGGCTAATCCACCCTAACCTGCACATCCCTGGGCACTATGGGACAATTTAGCATGGTCAATCCACCCTAACCTGCACATCCCTGGGACACTACGGGACAATTTAGCATGGCCAATCCACCCTAACCTGCACATCCCTGGACACTATGGGACAATTTAGCATGGCCAATCCACCCTAACCTGCACATCCCTGGACACTACGGGACAATTTAGCATGGCCAATCCACCCTAACCTGCACATCCCTGGGCACTATGGGACAATTTAGCATGGTCAATCCACCCTAACCTGCACATCCCTGGGACACTACGGGACAATTTAGCATGGCCAATCCACCCTAACCTGCACATCCCTGGACACTATGGGACAATTTAGCATGGCCAATCCACCCTAACCTGCACATCCCTGGACACTACGGGACAATTTAGCATGGCCAATCCACCCTAACCTGCACATCCCTGGGCACTATGGGACAATTTAGCATGGCCAATCCACCCTAACCTGCACGTTTTTGGACTGTGGGAGGAAACCGGAGCACCCGGAGGAAACCCACGCAGACACGGGGAGAATGCGCAAACTCCACACAGAGAGTTGCCCGAGGCTGGGATCGAACCCGGGTCCCTGGCGCCGTGAGGCAGCAGTGCTGACTGTACCAGCTCAATGGATAAAGGGAAGAGATACTTGGGAGTACCACTGCTAGCAAATGCCCCTCTGAGCCAGAAAACATGCTGACTTGGTCTTGGATGTCAAAGTGCTGGAGAAACTCAGCAAGGCCAGCAGCATCCGTGAGGGGAGAAACAGACTTCAGACACCAACTCGGAATCTCGGTCCACAGATGCTGCGGGATTCCCGGAGTCTCCCCAGCACTTACTGGTTTCAATTTCACATTTTGAATATCCGCAGTATTGTGCGCTTATTGGGAGTGAGAGTCAGCGGCACATCTTACCGAACGGAAAAGGACTGGAGGATTGCCGAAGAACAAAGGGAGGGAGGTCCGATGAAGCAAAGCCGAGATTCCTGGAACAGTCAGCCAGCGGAGCAGCCAGGGAATATTACCCTTTAACCTCCACATGGCAGTGCATCACAGCACTGAGGCAGGAAATCCTCTCGGGGACAATAGGGAGTGGATACGGAGGGGGGGGGGGGGGAGGGGTAGGGAGAGGGACAGAGGGGAGCAGATACCGGGTCGTAGGGAGAGGAGAGCGGATATCGGGGGGTGGGGTAGGCAGAGGGCAGTGAATACCGGGGTGGGGGGGGAGGGAGGCAGAGGCGAGCGGATATCGAGGGAGGGTACACAGAGCAGAGCGGATATCAGGGGATAGGTGGAGGGGTCCGTATATCAAAGGGGGTGGTACACAGAGCGGAGCGGATATCGGAGGGGATAGGTGGAGGGGAGCGGATATCGGAGGGGATAGGCGGAGGGGAGCGAATATCAAGGGGGATAGGTGGAGGGGATCGGATATCGGAGGGGATAGGCGGAGGGGAGCGGATATCGAGGGGCATAGGCGGAGGGGAGCGGATATCGAGGGGGATAGGTGGAGGGGAGCGGATATCGGGGGGTAGGCGAAGGGGAGCGGATATCGGGGGGTAGGCGAAGGGGAGCGGATATCGAGGGGCATAGGCGGAGGGGAGCGGATATCGAGGGGCATAGGCGGAGGGGAGCGGATATCGAGGGGCATAGGCGTGGGGGGCGGATATCGGGGGGTAGGCGAAGAGAAGCGGATATCGAGGGGCATAGGCGGAGGGGAGCGGATATCGAGGGGCATAGGCGGAGGGCAGCGGATATCGGGGGTAGGCAAAGGGGAGCGGATATCGAGGGGATCAGCGGAGGGGCGCTGATATCGGTGGGGATAGGTGGAGGGGAATGGTTATCAAGGGGGGTAGATGGAGGGGAGCGGATATCAAGGGGGATAGGTGGAGGGGAGCGGATATCAAGGGGGATAGGTGGAGGGGAGCGGATATCGGAGGGGATAGGCGGAGGGGAGCGGATATCGAGGGGCATAGGCGGAGGGGAGCGGATATCGAGGGGGATAGGTGGAGGGGAGCGGATATCGGGGGGTAGGCGAAGGGGAGCGGATATCGAGGGGCATAGGCGGAGGGGAGCGGATATCGAGGGGCATAGGCGGAGGGGAGCGGATATCGAGGGGCATAGGCGGAGGGGAGCGGATATCGAGGGGCATAGGCGTGGGGGGCGGATATCGGGGGGTAGGCGAAGAGAAGCGGATATCGAGGGGCATAGGCGGAGGGGAGCGGATATCGAGGGGCATAGGCGGAGGGCAGCGGATATCGGGGGTAGGCGAAGGGGAGCGGATATCGAGGGGATCAGCGGAGGGGCGCTGATATCGGTGGGGATAGGTGGAGGGGAATGGTTATCAAGGGGGCGATAGGTGGAGGGGAGCGGATATCAAGGGGGGTAGATGGAGGGGAGCGGATATCAAGGGGGATAGGTGGAGGGGAGCGGATATCAAGGGGGATAGGTGGAGGGGAGCGGATATCGGGGGGATAGGCGGAGGGGAGTGGTTATCAAGGGGGGATAGGTGGAGGGGAGCGGATATCAAGGGGGATAGGTGGAGGGGAGCGGATATCGGGGGGATAGGCGGAGGGGAGCGAATATCAAGGGGGATAGGTGGAGGGGAGCGGATATCGGAGGCGATAGGTGGAGGGGAGCGGTTATCAAGGGTGGATAGGTGGAGGGGAGCGGATATCGGGGGGATAGGTGGAGGGGAGCGGATATTGTGGGTAGGCGGAGGGCAGCGGATATCGGGGGGTAGGTGGAGGGGAGCGGATATCGGGCGGGATAGGCAGAGGGAAGCGGATATCGAGGGGATAGGTGGAGGGGTGCTGATATCCCGGGGTAGGTGGAGGGGAGCGGATATTGGGGGGGATAGGCGGAGGGGAGCGGCTATCGGGGGCGTAGGTGGAGGAGAGCGGATATTGGGGGGGATAGGTGGAGGGGAGCGGATATCGAGGGGATAGGCGGAGAGGAGCGGATATCGGGGGGGATATGCGGAGGGTAGCGGATATCGAGGGGATAGGTGGAGGGGTGCTGATACCGCGGGGTAGGTGGAGGGGAGCGGATACTGGGGGGGGATAGGTGGAGGGGATCGGATATCGAGGAGATAGGCGGAGGGGAGCGGATATCAAGGGGGATAGGTGGAGGGGAACGGATATCGGGGGGATAGGCGGAGGGGTGCTGATATCGAAGGGGAGTAGGCGGAGGGGAGCGGATATTGGGGGCGATAGGTGGAGCGGAGCGGCCTTCGGGGGGGTACGCGGAGGGCAGCGGATATCGGGGGGGATAGGTGGAGGGGAGTGGATATCAAGGGGGATAGGTGGTGGGGAGCGGTTATCAAGGGGGATAGGTGGAGGGGAGCGGATATCAAGGGGGATAGGTGGAGGGGAGCGGATATCGGTGGATAGGCGGAGAGGTGCTGATATCGGGGGGTAGGTGGAGGGGAGCGGATATTGGGGGGATAGGTGGAGGGGAGCGGATATCGAGGGGATAGGCGGAGGGGAGCGGATATCGGGGGGGATAGGCGGAGGGTAGCGGATATCGAGGGGATAGGCGGAGGGTAGCGAATATCGAGGGGATAGGCGGAGGGTAGCGAATATCGAGGGGATAGGTGGAGGGGTGCTGATACCGCGGGGTAGGTGGAGAGGAGCGGATACTGGGGTGATAGGTGGTGGGGATCGGATATCGAGGGGATAGGCGGAGGGGTGCTAATATCGGGGGGGGTAGGTGGAGGGGAGCGGATATTGGGGGGGATAGGTGGAGGGGAGCGGCTATCGGGGGGGTAGGCGGAGGGCAGCGGATATCGGGGGGATAGGCGGAGGGCAGCGGATATCGGGGGGATAGGCGGAGGGGAGCGGATATCGGGGGGACAGGCGGAGGGCAGCGAATATCGAATGGGGGGTAGACGGAGTGGAGTGGATATCGGGGGGATAGGCGGAGGGGAGCGGATATGGGGGGGGTAGGCGGAGGGGAGCGGATATCGGGGGGATAGGCGGCGGGGTGCTGATATCGAATGGGGGGATAAGCGGAGGGGTGCTGATATCGAAGGGGGGTAAGCGGAGGGGTGCGGATAGCCGAGGAGTAGGCAGAGGGGTGCTGATATCGAATGGGGGGATAGGCGGTGGGGTGCTGATATCGATTGGGGGGATAGGCGGTGGGGTGCTGATATCGATTGGGGGGATAGGCGGAGAGGAGTGGATATCGGGGGGGTAGGCGGAGGGGAGCGGATATCGGGGGGATAGGCGGCGGGGTGCTGATATCGAATGGGGGGATAGGCGGAGGGGAGCGGATATCGGGGGGATAGGCGGCGGGGAGCGGATATCGAATGGGGGGTAGACGGAGGGGAGCGGATATCGGGGGGATAGGCGGAGGGGTGCTGATATCGAATGGGGGGATAGGCGGAGGGGAGCGGATATCTGGGGGGTAGGCGGAGGGGAGCCGATATCGGGGGGTAGGCGGAGGGGAGCGGATATCGGGGGGGTAGGCGGAAGGGAGCGGATATCGGGGGGATAGGCGGAGCGGTGCTGATATCGAATGGGGGGATAGGCGGAGGGGTGCGGATATCGGGGGGGTAGGTGGCGGGGTGCTGATATCGAATGGGGGTATAGGCGGAGGGGAGCGGATATCGGGGGGGTAGGCGGAGGGGTGCTGATATCGAATGGGGGGATAGGCGGAGGGGTGCTGATATCGAATGGGGGGATAGGCGGAGGGGAGCGGATATCGGGGGGTAGGCGGAGTGGAGCGGATATCGGGGGGTAGGCGGAGGGGAGCGGATATCGGGGGGATAGGCGGAGGGGTGCTGATATCGAATGGGGGGATAGGCGGAGGGGAGCAGATATCGGGGGGGTAGGCGGAGGGGAGCGGATATCGGGGGGATAGGCGGAGGGGAGTGGATATCGGGGGGATAGGCGGCGGGGAGCGGATATCGAATGGGGGGTAGACGGAGGGGAGCGGATATCGGGGGGATAGGCGGAGGGGTGCTGATATCGAATGGGGGGATAGGCGGAGGGGAGCGGATATCGGGGGGATAGGCGGCGGGGAGCGGATATCGAATGGGGGGTAGACGGAGGGGAGCGGATATCGGGGGGATAGGCGGAGGGGTGCTGATATCGAATGGGGGGATAGGCGGAGGGGAGCGGATATCTGGGGGGTAGGCGGAGGGGAGCCGATATCGGGGGGTAGGCGGAGGGGAGCGGATATCGGGGGGGTAGGCGGAGGGGAGCGGATATCGGGGGGATAGGCGGAGCGGTGCTGATATCGAATGGGGGGATAGGCGGAGGGGTGCGGATATCGGGGGGGTAGGCGGAGCGGTGCTGATATCGAATGGGGGGATAGGCGGAGGGGTGCGGATATCGGGGGGGTAGGCGGCGGGGTGCTGATATCGAATGGGGGTATAGGCGGAGGGGAGCGGATATCGGGGGGGTAGGCGGAGCGGTGCTGATATCGAATGGGGGGATAGGCGGAGGGGTGCGGATATCGGGGGGGTAGGCGGCGGGGTGCTGATATCGAATGGGGGTATAGGCGGAGGGGAGCGGATATCGGGGGGGTAGGCGGAGGGGTGCTGATATCGAATGGGGGGATAGGCGGAGGGGTGCTGATATCGAATGGGGGGATAGGCGGAGGGGAGCGGATATCGGGGGGTAGGCGGAGTGGAGCAGATATCGGGGGGTAGGCGGAGGGGAGCGGATATCGGGGGGATAGGCGGAGGGGTGCTGATATCGAATGGGGGGATAGGCGGAGGGGAGCAGATATCGGGGGGGTAGGCGGAGGGGAGCGGATATCGGGGGGATAGGCGGAGGGGAGTGGATATCGGGGGGATAGGCGGCGGGGAGCGGATATCGAATGGGGGGTAGACGGAGGGGAGCGGATATCGGGGTGATAGGCGGAGGGGTGCTGATATCGAATGGGGGGATAGGCGGAGGGGAGCGGATATCGGGGGGGTAGGCGGAGGGGAGCGGATATCGGGGGGGTAGGCGGAGGGGAGCGGATATCGGGGGGGTAGGCGGAGGGGAGCGGATATCGAAGGAGGGGTAGGCGGAGGGGAGCGGATATCGAGGGGGGCATACACGAACCACTGATTGTTGTGTGGGGGATGGAGATGATAGTCTAGCTGCTCCCACACTGAACGGGAGTGTTGTCTCGTTTCGGCGTATTTAAGTGCGGGTAATGCTGCATTAACGCAGCCGAGAAAGGAACTGCAGGATGTTGTGGAAACAGGAGATAAAGAACGCCCTGGGGGCAGACTTGCACATTGACTGAATGCCAGGACAGAGCATTTGGGACAAGCGTAGGCCCTGACACTTCACCAGGCGTGGCTCCCTTCAACTCTCTCATCCCACATTAACTCTGCGTCCTTCAAACCCGGACCTAGCAAAAACAATCTCAAGTCTCTGTGTGGATTTTTACACTGGACTCTTCAGCATTGCTGGGTTTGTTTTTGGGATAGATGACTTCCAGATTCCCACTGCCTCTCTTATGGAAGTGTGTTCTGGTCTTTCCTGGACTGAGCTCAGAAAGGTTGTGCTAGAGGAAACATTCCTCTTGACCTCGCTACGTGACCCCCCCCCCAGGACCGTCATTGAGCTGTACAGCACAGTAACAGATCATTTGACCTAATTCCTCCATGTGTATGGAATGAGCTGACAGAGGATGTGGTGGAGGCTGGTACAATTACAACATTTAAAAGGCATTTGGATGGGGATATGAATAGGAAGAGTTTGGAGGGATATGGGCCGGGTACTGGTTGTCCGGTTGTCATCGACCTGGACCCAATATACCGGCCACTACAGCGGACAGCTGGAACTGACAACCGGAAGCGGCAGGGACAGGCCACTATAAATGCCGGAGAAAACTCCACAGAAGCGCTTCACAGGAGGGTCCCGAGCACTGAGGATGTCACCTAGACAGGGGACGAAACGTTTGCAACAAAAATTTCCAGCTCAGCGAACAGAACCACAACAGGCTGGGGCTGTTTTCCCTGGAGTGTCGGAGGCCGAGGGGTGACATTATAGAGGTTTACAAAATCATGAGGGGCATGGATAGGGTGAATGGGGAAAGGCTTTTCTCTAGGGTGGGAGAGTTCAAAGCTAGAGGGATAAATTTTTAAGGTGCAGGGGAAAAGTTCAAAAACCATGAGAGCCCAGTCTTGGGTGACTGTGTGGAGTTTGCACATTCTCCCCGTGTCTGCGGGGGTTTCCTCCCACAGTCCAAAGATGTGCAGGTCAGGGTGGATTGGCCGTGCTAAATTGCCCATAGTGTTAGGTGCATTAGTCAGAGGGAAATGGGTCTGGGTGGGTTACTCTTCAGAGGGTCGGTGTGGGACTGGTTGGGCCGAAGGGCCTGTTTCCACACTGTAGGAAATCTAACCTAATCTACGTTCTTTGCCCAGAGCCTGACCCAGCCCTGGAAAGAGCTGCCAGAGGAAGTGGGAGGTGCAGGTACAGTTACAGCATGGGGACAGGTACATAACCAGGGAAGGTTTCGAGGGATACAGGCCACGTTTTAGCAAACGGTACTGGTTTAGTTTGGGAAACCTGTTCGGAATGGACAAGTTGGACCGATGACTCTCTGATTGCCGTGCTCCTAAAGCGGGTTAACCCACGTCCTGTACAGCCATAACCTGACAGCCCAACTCCTACGTTCAACGTACTGACCAACAGAGGCAAATGGAACTGGCGCCTTCGTCATTACCCCATCTACCTGCGACGATGACCCTGCACTCTCTGTTCAGCAACACTCCCCAGAACTTCCAGTGCGACAGCTGTCCTTCAGCTACAAGTCAGGAGGGTGATGGATGGCAGCGATGCTGAAGGAGCTCAGCACCATCCAGGACAAAGCAGCCCTTTCAAATCAGCTTCCTACCCAATACAGCACCGGCTGCCACCTACAAGACTCAAGACAACGCACAGCAGATGCAGGAGAACACAGGGTGGTGGTGAAGCTCAGCGGGTCTGGCCACACCGACAGACGGAGAAAAGCAACTCATTCACCTTCCAACCGCAGTGGCCCTTTGCCAGATGTGACAAATGGGTGAACAAAGGCTCACTGGACCGGGAGACATGAACTCTGCTTGCATCTCCGCAAACGCTGCCAGACCCTGCTGAGTTTCTCCAGCGTTCTCTGCAAGGTGCACAGCTGCAGCTCACCCAGGCTCCTCGGACAGCACCTTCCAAACCCACCCACCGCTTCCATCGCAGATACACGGGAACACCGTTCCCCCTGCGAGCTCCCCTCCGAGCCTCTCACTTGGAAATACTGCGCCGTTCCTTTACTGTCACTGCGACAAAATCCGGGAATTCCCTCCCCCATGGCGTTGCGGGAGCCCTGATTCCTCAAGGAGTGGTTGAAAGCAGCAACCTTTCCAGGGCTATTGGGGGTGGGGCAATGAGTGCTGGACGGGCCGGTGAGGCCGGCAAGAAAACATGTTATCCATCTGAAACCTCTCGGCTCGATCGCACCGTAAACCTTCTCCCCTCGCGGGGCGCACGCGAGTCCGGTCTGTTCCGAAGCAGAGCCGAAACGTTCACGCGACTTTCTCTCCCCACAGATGCTGCCCAGGCCCTGCCTGGTTTCTCCCATCCTGCTTCTGGTCTGGCCAGGGCCCTTGTAACGCGACCCGCACTGAGCAAACTCAGTGACGGCACGTTTCAGGCCAAGGTGGGGGGGTGGGGGGAGGCAGTGAGATGAGAGGCGGGGACAAGCAGGAACGAGCTCTCTCCGAGCACCCGTGGGACCCACTGCCTCCCCCCCCCACCCCACCTCCCCGAGGCTGAAGGAGGTGAAGGCAGGAACAGCAGAGCATAGGCTGACACAAACAGTGGAGCAGGATCGATGGGCTGAAGGGTCTGCTCCTGCTCCTGCTCCCCGCAGCAGAAGTCCTGGTGAGTTCTCCCACTTGGCAGTGCATTGATAACTTGCTTGTCCGCCAACTACCCAACCCACCGTGCAAGACGGGACAACGAATGCCGGACGAGCCCCACAATGAAAATATTCCAACCGTCACTCCCTCGAGGGGAAGGTGAGTCTGGTGCGTTCGGCAGCAGTGCCAGCTAACCACCCCACCCCACCCCCCACACACAGACCTCGCCAGCGACCGCGAACATAGAGAGAGAGGGGAAAAGGTCAGAGGTTACGGTACCTGTTCCGGGGCGCGCCATGATGACCTCCTTCTTTGGGGCCGGGTGCTGGAAGTCTCCGAGGGGCGACGGCACGATGACGGGCAGGAGGGCGGCTGGCGAAGGGTGGCAGGCCACAGGCTGGATTGGCGGCTCCTGGCGGGCAGGGGTGAGGGGTGCAGCGGCGGCCGGGCCCAGCCCCCCTGGCGCTCGACCGGGCGAGGCGGCCCGGGCCATCCGGTGGGCGTTGATGGGCACGGGGGCCTGCAGCGGGGACTTGCCGCCGGCCGGGTGCCGGCACTGCTCCCGGGCGGCGCCCTTGGCCGGTGCCCCGCGGTGGAGGGGGGCGCCGGCCCCAGCCCCCGCCCCAGGGGGCCGCTCGGTGAAGCGGGCGGGCAGCAGCGGCACATCGGGGTTGCGGACGATGACCGGCGAGTCGCGCTGGGCTGCGGGCACCCGGCGGAGTGAGGGGTCGGGGGTCATGGCGGCGGGCGGGCTCAGCAGGAGCAGCGGCGGGGGCGGGGGCGGGGAGGCCGGGCGCGAGCGGGGGAAGTGCCCAGCCGGCGGGGGCGTGGCAGGGGGCGCCGTCTCACCCCCCTCCCCCTTGTGGTAGTCGGCGCCGGCGGCGGAGTGCGGGGGCGGCTGGCCGGCCCCACCATGCGCCCAGTCGCCCTTGGCCTTGCCCTTGCCAGGACTCATGGGCACGGTGAAGGTCAGGCTGGTTTGGAAGCTGGGCTGGATGCCCGAGGAGTGGCGCTCCCTCAGCGGCGGGTGGTGCGGGTGCGGCAGCGGGGGGTGGTGGTGGTGATGGTGGTGGCCGCTGCCGTGACCCAGCTCAGGGGTCAGGGCGCCCAGCTTGGGAGTGCTGGCGTGCCGGTGGCGCGAGGAGGCGGAGCCGGTGGAGGACGCGGAGGAGGACGAGGACGAGGAGGAGGGAGGCAGGGCGGCAGACCCCGGGCAGCCGGCACCGCCTGCCCGCTGAAGAACGGGCGAGGCGGTGATGGGGCTGAAGCTGGCCGGCCGGAAGCCGAAGAGGGGCGAGGGCGAGGGCGAGGGCGCCGGGGAGAAGGGGGACTGGTTGGAGACGGGCGAGTAGCCCGGGGTGCCCGACCGGGAGCTGCCCAGCGATACCAGCATGTTGGCGGCGTCGCACTCGTCCGAGTTGAAGCTGGAGAGATCGGAGGCCGGGGCAGCGGTGCCAGAGGCTGGCAGCCTGGGGTGGGGGTCGGTGCGGGCGCTGCTGGCCTCGCTGTCCCGGGACGTCTCGTCCCAGTCGAACTCGGAGCTGCCCTCCCGCAACCCGCTGGCACGGCCGTCTGAGCCTGGTGGGCCCCCTCCCGCAGTGCCAGCACCCCCCTCCAGCTCCTTGGTGCGCATGGAGAGGTGCCGGGAGCAGTAGCCGCGGCGCTGGGACTCCTTCATGCAGCCATCACGGGAGCACAGGCGCCGCCATTGTTTGCCGTTGAACTTCTTGCGGATCCCGTTGGGGGTGCACACCACGTCCCCCTTCTTGTACTTCTGCTGCTGCTGTGCCGCCGTGGCAGTGCCCGCGGGTGCCAGGGGGGTGCGGGAACGGGAGCCCGGGGTCAGCCGGCTCTCCAGGGAGGCGCTGCTGCTCCCCCCGCTGGTGCTGCCCCCCTCCCGGCCGCCACTGGGCGCCGCCGCCAGCTGCGGGTTGAGGTGATGGTGGTGGTGCCCGGCGCCCGGCCCCATGCCCAAGCTCAGGGTCAGCACCTCGGCGTCCTCGGGTTGCCGGGGCGGGGCGGGGGAGGGCGAGGGGGCGCGGCCGCCGTCCGGCCAGGCTCGGGCAGGGAGCCGCAGGTCCTCCAGGGAGACCCAGGCCCCCTCCCGGTCGTCGAAGAGGACCCGGTAAGGGGCGGGCCCTCCGCGCCCGATCTCGGTCACTGTGCCGTGCCGGAAGGGGGCGGGGCGGGGCCCCGGGCAGCGGGCGCAGACGCGGGCGCCGGGGGCCAGGGCGGAGGCTGGGGGAGGGGCGCCGGCGGCTTCGGGGCTGGCCCAGGGCCCCCCGCGGTAGGGGGGGGTGGGGGAGGTGGGTGTGGAGGGGGAAGGGAGCCGGTCAGTGTCGGTGGTGGGTGGGGGCTCCTGCTCGCGGCTGTGCTGCCGGCAGTGCCTCTGGGAGCCGGGGCGCTGGGACAGACCACCCTCCGCCTCCTCCTCCTCCTCCTCCTCACCGTCAGCAGAGTGCTCACTCGCCGTCTCTGTGCCAGAGGAGCTGACACCGGCATCCTCTGCCGGAGGCTGGGGTACCTGCGCCTCGCCCTCCTCCAGCCCGCGGGGGGCGCTGGGGGCAGAGGTGGTGTTTGTCGGGGGCGCGGCGCCGGGTCCGATTGAGCCCTCGCTGCCGTTGCTGCTGGAGTCGTCCCGCCCCTCGGCGCCCAGAGGCTCCTCCGCCGGCTTCTTGCGGGGCGCCCGTGACTTGAAGGTGGCAGTCTTGCGGCTGGAGGTTGACCCCTCAGCACGGGCGGGCTCTCCAGCTGCTCGGCCCTCTGCCCGGGCAGGGCCATCCCCCCCTCCTTCAGCAGCCTGGGCGTCGGCGCCCCTGCTCCGGCCCTGCCCCGCTCTCCGAGCCGCGGTGCCCGCCGACTCCGCCGCCTGCTCTCCGTTCCTGCGCTTCATGCCCCTATAACGGCCACCGGTGGGTGTGGCGGTGGTGCCAGAGGGAGGGACGCCGCCGGCAGTGCTGGTGGTGGGCGGTTTCCTGGTGGGCTTCATCCCTCATCGTAAGGTGGTCTTCGTCCCTCGGCGTGCCTGGGGGGGGGGGAGGGGGGCGGTGAGGGGGCAAGTCTGCACCAGACAGCAGAGAGAGAGAGAGAGAGAGAGAGAGAGAGTCAGTCACAGGTCACCCACTCCCACTCGCCAACGCGCCCCCCGACCCCTGACCCCACCCCCACCACCAGTTCGCAGCCTCTCCATTCCCTGAGCTTAGGTCAATACCAGGAAGACGTCAGTGTTACACAGAAACAGGAAATCACCTTTCAGTCCCCTCCAATGCATTACACTGCAACAGGAGGCCATTCAGCCCTCCCAGTCCTGTTGGACAGGGTCCCGCAGTCACACAAGCATTAGTGAGAGGCCCATTCAGTGCCCTGAGTCTACTCCAGAGACAACAGGAGGCCATTCAGCCCGTTGAGTCGGATCTGGGCACTGCCATTCATCGATCTTTGACCCTATCCCTCAAACAATGTAAAGACAAAACTGTCACCCTTTTCAGTCTTGGGAGGGACCAGAGCTTTTCTGGCGGATTTTCAACAGCGAGATGAAAGGTTTCGGTTCATGACCCTTGAACTGTTTGGCTCAGCTACCAAGGTTCAACAAGACCACCCCCTCCACCCAGCCCATCCTGATTCCGGATTCTTTCTCCCAAGAGAAAACACTTCATCCCAACCAAATGCTGTTGAGTCCTTCAGTAATCGCCAACTCCTTGTTTCGAAAACCCCTCGATCTTCCAGACCCGACCGCATCCGAGCTCAGCCAGCGCCCCTCGCCCTCGTAGTTTTACCCAGGACCGGCTGGAACCACCGGGGAGACGGTGTGCAAGTGTCACAATGCGAAAGCTGCCCGTTCCCACCAACAGGTGGGCAGAGGGCAGGGGGGGTGTACAACAGAAACCAAGAAGATTGTCGAAGGGGTATACAAACTAGAAGGAGTAGGCTCTTCGGCCCCTTGACCGTGCCCCACCGTTTAACACAATCATGGCTGATCTCCTCCTCCTCAACCCAACTTCCCGACTCGTTCAACCAGTTACCAATGAAAAAGCGGCCAACCTCCTGGATCTTACTCCAGGTCCCAGCCCCCACTGCGCTGAGGGATAGGGAATACCACAGACTCACCACCCATTGCAGATAGGCAGCTTCTTCCCCTTGAGCACTGGATAGACCCAAGTGTGACCACCCCCCCCCCCCCCCCCCGATCGTTCTTCCTAACACCCACCTCTGGATTCAATCTTGTGAAACTCTTCTGAGTGCACCCACTACAACCCTGCTCAAATCGAGGGAGCAAAGCTCCAGGCGCTACTCCAGGTAAGCTCTCTCTAATGCCTCATCCAGTCGGAACATCACTTGGTGACTTGTACGCTGCATTCTTTCGGCAATTCCTGCCTTCCTAAAAGACCTGCTGTACCGGCCTCCGAGATTCCTGTGATCCATACCAGGGATTGCCCAGATCCCTCTGCACCACACAATACTGAACTTCGGTTCTTATGGATGAGAGGTGGCCACATGATTCCACCGACTAATGTATCCAACTTCACCAAAGCAAGTTTGGCCCATTTCCCACCACAAAACAAATCCTTTTGCAAATGTCTTGGTTTTTCATTGCAACTGATTCCCACACCGAGCTCTGCAAGTTTTGCCTGTCACACTTTCTACTCCTCAAACCAGAAGGGTAAAGCTCCCTCTACACTGTCCCCCCATCAAACACTCCCAGGACAGGGACAGCACGGGGTTAGATACAGAGTAAAGCTCCCTCTACACTGTCCCCCCATCAAACACTCCCAGGACAGGGACAGCACGGGGTTAGATACAGAGTAAAGCTCCCTCTACACTGTCCCCCATCAAACATTCCCAGGATAGGGACAGCACGGGGTTAGATACAGAGTAAAGCTCCCTCTACACTGTCCCCCATCAAACACTCCCAGGACATGGACAGCACGGGGTTAGATACAGAGTAAAGCTCCCTCTACACTGTCCCCCCATCAAACACTCCCAGGGACAGGGACAGCACGGGGTTAGATACAGAGTAAAGCTCCCTCTACACTGTCCCCCATCAAACACTCCCAGGACAGGGACAGCACGGGGTTAGATACAGAGTAAAGCCCCATCTACACTGTCCCCCCATCAAACACTCCCAGGACAGGGACAGCACGGGGTTAGATACAGAGTAAAGCTCCTTCTACACTGTCCCCCCATCAAACACTCCCAGGACAGGGACAGCACGGGGTTAGATACAGAGTAAAGCTCCCTCTACACTGTCCCCCATCAAACATTCCCAGGATAGGGACAGCACGGGGTTAGATACAGAGTAAAGCTCCCTCTACACTGTCCCCCATCAAACATTCCCAGGATAGGGACAGCACGGGGTTAGATACAGAGTAAAGCTCCCTCTACACTGTCCCCCATCAAACATTCCCAGGACATGGACAGCACGGGGTTAGATACAGAGTAAAGCTCCCTCTACACTGTCCCCCCATCAAACACTCCCAGGGACAGGGACAGCACGGGGTTAGATACAGAGTAAAGCTCCCTCTACACTGTCCCCCATCAAACACTCCCAGGACAGGGACAGCACGGGGTTAGATACAGAGTAAAGCTCCCTCTACACTGTCCCCCCATCAAACACTCCCAGGACAGGGACAGCACGGGGTTAGATACAGAGTAAAGCTCCCTCTACACTGTCCCCCCATCAAACACTCCCAGGACAGGGACAGCACGGGGTTAGATACAGAGTAAAGCTCCTTCTACACTGTCCCCCCATCAAACACTCCCAGGACAGGGACAGCACGGGGTTAGATACAGAGTAAAGCTCCATCTACACTGTCCCCCATCAAACACTCCCAGGACAGGGACAGCACGGGGTTAGATACAGAGTAAAGCTCCCTCTACACTGTCCCCCATCAAACACTCCCAGGACAGGGACAGCACGGAGTTAGATACAGAGTAAAGCTCCCTCTACACTGTCCCCATCAAACACTCCCAGGGACAGGGACAGCACGGGGTTAGATACAGAGTAAAGCTCCCTCTACACAGTCCCCCCATCAAACACTCCCAGGACAGGGACAGCACGGGGTTAGATACAGAGTAAAGCTCCATCTACACTGTCCCCCATCAAACACTCCCAGGACAGGGACAGCACGGGGTTAGATACAGAGTAAAGCTCCCTCTACACTGTCCCCCATCAAACACTCCCAGGGACAGGGACAGCACGGGGTTAGATACAGAGTAAAGCTCCCTCTACACTGTCCCCCATCAAACACTCCCAGGGACAGGGACAGCACGGGGTTAGATACAGAGTAAAGCTCCATCTACACAGTCCCCCCATCAAACATTCCCAGGACAGGGAAAGCACGGGGTTAGATACAGAGTAAAGCTCCATCTTCACTGTCCCCCCATCAAACATTCCCAGGACAGGGACAGCACGGGGTTAGATACAGAGTAAAGCTCCCTCTACACGGTCCCCCCATCAAACATTCCCAGGACAGGAACAGCACGGGGTTAGATACAGAGTAAAGCTCCCTCTACACAGTCCCCCCATCAAACATTCCCAGGACAGGGACAGCACGGGGTTAGATACAGAGTAAAGCTCCCTCTACACTGTCCCCCCATCAAACATTCCCAGGACAGGGACAGCACGGGGTTAGATACAGAGTAAAGCTCTCTCTACACAGTCCCCCCCATCAAACACTCCCAGGATAGGGACAGCACGGGGTTAGATACAGAGTAAAGCTCCCTCTACACTGTCCCCCATCAAACATTCCCAGGACAGGGACAGCATGGGGTTAGATACAGAGTAAAGCTCCATCTACACAGTCCCCCCATCAAACATTCCCAGGACAGGGAAAGCACGGGGTTAGATACAGAGTAAAGCTCCCTCTACACTGTCCCCCCATCAAACATTCCCAGGACAGGGACAGCACGGGGTTAGATACAGAGTAAAGCTCCCTCTACACTGTCCCCCCATCAAACATTCCCAGGACAGGGACAGCACGGGGTTAGATACAGAGTAAAGCTCCCTCTACACAGTCCCCCCATCAAACATTCCCAGGACAGGGACAGCACGGGGTTAGATACAGAGTAAAGCTCCCTCTACACTGTCCCCCCATCAAACATTCCCAGGACAGGGACAGCACGGGGTTAGATACAGAGTAAAGCTCCCTCTACACAGTCCCCCCATCAAACATTCCCAGGACAGGGACAGCACGGGGTTAGATACAGAGTAAAGCTCCCTCTACACTGTCCCCCCATCAAACACTCCCAGGACAGGGACAGCACGGGGTTAGATACAGAGTAAAGCTCTCTCTACACAGTCCCCCCCATCAAACACTCCCAGGATAGGGACAGCACGGGGTTAGATACAGAGTAAAGCTCCCTCTACACTGTTCCACCATTAAACACTCCCAGGACAGGGACAGCACAGGGTTAGATATAGAGTAAAGCTCCCTCTACACTGTCCCCCATCAAACTCTCCCAGGGACAGGGACAGCACGGGGTTAGATACAGAGTAAAGCTCCCTCTACACTGTTCCACCATTAAACACTCCCAGGACAGGGACAGCACAGAGTTAGATATAGAGTAAAGCTCCCTCTACACTGTCCCCCATCAAACTCTCCCAGGGACAGCACGGGGTTAGATACAGAGTAAAGCTCTCTCTACACTGTTCCACCATCAAACACTCCCAGGGACAGGGACAGCACAGGGTTAGATACAGAGTAAAGCTGCCTCAACACTGTCCCCTATCAAACACTCCCAGGGACAGGGACAACACAGGGTTAGATACAGAGTAAAGCTCCCTTGACTCTCTTCTGTATGTAATAGTAAAGCAGCTGATGCTGGGGTGCAGTGTGAAAATCATATACAAACTGACACTCAAACAGAAACTTACAGAACAAAACAGAAACTTTCTAAATTAAAATAACCGTTTCCTGGGCCGGTGATTCACCTCAGCCCCCGCAGCGCCCAGCGGTCTCAGAGAGCTTTGACCGCGCTCCCGCTCCGGGGCACGGCAAGCGCGGCAGTCACCGTGGAAGAGGGCCAGGCAGTCAGCGAGGACGGGCCCCTCTTGGGCCAGTGAGTGGCCGACTTGGCTAATCCCAGGAGCGGAGCCTTGAGAAGGCCCAGAGACTGGCCTGCCCCTCCCCTCCCCCTGCACTGGGTACCTGGAGATCAGGAGCAGTGTGGGAGGGGTGCGGGGGGTGAAGTGCGACCTCGCAAACGCCAACGCGCAACCTCAACGTGATACCGAGTTTCCACCACGCCACAAACCCGACACCCGGCAACCTGACTCATGGCGCGGGCCTGCCACAGGCTGTACTCTCTACCCCACATCCCCCTCAGGACGATGGGGTGGGCACCCCTTCACAGAGGGGCCCCTCCACCAGGGAGGGCAAACCAGCACGCCGAGGGATGTGGCTTTCTGGACGGACAGGGCTCAGTCTGTCCAGGTGCCCACCACCCGTCTGAGCTGTCCCCCCACCTCCCGCTGTGGCATCAGGGCCAGTACCTCACACCCTACACTGGGCTTTGGACAACTGGTGAACCAGACCAGCCAACTGTGCTGTTGTTATCCGGCCCACTCCTAACCCTAGCTCTCTCCTTCCTTGGCCATCGCACACCGCGCTCGACCTGTTCCTGAGCAGCGCTTCCCTGACCAGTAACATGCCGCCAAAAGTCAACAATGAGTCCCTTGGTTTTGCCGGTTGGATCGGTGTGAATGACTGTGTCCATCTTCGCCCGGCTGAGGAATCCTGGCCAGAGTTGCAAACAGAGGTGCCTGGGGTGGCTGGAGCTCTGGGCTGGGTGGGATGAACTGACCGGTGCCCCCAGACGGTCATCAGTTCCCAGGGAGAGGACAGGCGGCTCCTGGCACCGGTCTCCGGATAGGAACCGCGTGCCATCACAGAGGGTGTGATGTAATCAGGGCCCCCCCCCATCCCAAGCTCAGCACGGAAAAGTTATCGCTGCACCCCCTGACGGAGCGGGAGACCCCAAACCGCAGCAGCAACCCGGGGTTTTCTCTTGCCCCACAGCAGGGGACCAGCCGACCGCACAAAGTGGCAGCCACCGGCTGGTTTCTGACCAGCACTCACTCCCTGCAGGACAACTCACGGAGCAGTCCGGCCTAGGCGAGCAGTCACCTCAGTTTGCACGGTGGCTCAGAGGGTTAGCACTGCTGCCTCACAACACCAGGGACCCGGGTTCGATTCCAACCTCAGGGCGACTGTCTGGGTGGAGTCTGCACATTCCCCCTGGGTCTGCGTGGGTTTCCTCGTTTCCTCCCACAGTCCAAAGATGTGTAGGTTAGGGTGGATTGGCCGTGCTAAATTATCCCATAGTGCCCAGGGATGTGCAGGTTAGGGTGGATTGGCCATGCTAAATTGTCCCATAGTGCCCAGGGATGTGCAGGTTAGGGTGGATTGACCATGCTAAATTGTCCCATAGTGCCCAGGGATGTGCAGGTTAGGGTGGACTGGCCATGCTAAATTGTCCCATAGTGCCCAGGGATGTGCAGGTTAGGGTGGGTTGGCCGTGCTAAATTGTCCCATAGTGCCCAGGGATGTGCAGGTTAGGGTGGATTGGCCGTGCTAAATTGTCCCATAGTGTTCAGGGATGTGCAGGTTCGGGTGGATTGGCCATGCTAAATTGTCCCATAGTGTTCAGGGATGTGCAGGTTAGGGTGGATTGGCCATGCTAAATTGTCCCATAGTGCCCAGGGATGTACAGGTTAGGGTGGATTGGCCGTGCTAAATTGTCCCATAGTGCCCAGGGATGTGCAGGTTAGGGTGGATTGGCCGTGCTAAATTGTCCCATAGTGCCAGGGATGTGCAGGTTAGGGTGGATTGGCCGTGCTAAATTGTCCCATAGTGCCCAGGGATGTGCAGGTTAGGGTGGATTGGCCGTGCTAAATTGTCCCATAGTGCCCAGGAATGTGCAGGTTAGGGTGGATTGGCCGTGCTAAATTGTCCCATAGTGCCCAGGGATGTGCAGGTTAGGGTGGATTGGCCGTGCTAAATTTTCCCATAGTGCCCAGGGATGTGCAGGTTAGGGTGGATTGGCCGTGCTAAATTGTCCCATAGTGCCCAGGGATGTGTAGGTTAGGGTGGATTGGCCGTGCTAAATTGTCCCATAGTGCCCAGGGATGTGTAGGTTAGGGTGGATTGGCCGTGCTAAATTGTCCCATAGTGCCCAGGGATGTGTAGGTTAGGGTGGATTGGCCGTGCTAAATTGTCCCATAGTGCCCAGGGATGTGCAGGTTAGGGTGGATTGGCCGTGCTAAATTGTCCCATAGTGTCCAGGGATGTGCAGGTTAGGGTGGATTGGCCGTGCTAAATTGTCCCATAGTGCCCAGGGATGTGCAGGTTAGGGTGGATTGTCCATGCTAAATTGTCCCATAGTGCCCAGGGATGTGCAGGTTAGGGTGGACTGGCCATGCTCAATTGTCCCATAGTGCCCAGGGATGTGCAGGTTAGGGTGGATTGACCATGCTAAATTGTCCCATAGTGTCCAGGGATGTGCAGGTTAGGGTGGATTGGCCATGCTAAATTTTCCCATAGTGCCCAGGGATGTGTAGGTTAGGGTGGATTGGCCACGCTAAATTGTCCCATAGTGCCCAGGGATGTGTAGGTTAGGGTGGATTGGCCACGCTAAATTGTCCCATAGTGCCCAGGGATGTGCTGGTTAGGGTGGATTGGCCATGCTAAATTGTCCCATAGTGCCCAGGGATGTGTAGGTTAGGGTGGATTGGCTGTGCTAACTAATCCCATAGTGTTAGGTACATTAGTCAGAGGGAATTGGGTCTGGGTGGGTTACTCTTCGGAGGGTCGGTGTGGACTGGTTGGGCCGAAGGGCCTGTTTCCTGTAGGGCATCTAATCAAAAACAAAAGTCCGGCCAGGATTCCTCAGCCAGGTGTAGATGGACTCAGTCAGTCATTCACACCGATCAAACCGGCAAAACCAAGGAACTCATTATTGACTTTCGGCGGGATGTTACTCCTGCGCCCCCCCCCCTACACATTAACAGCACAGAGGTGGAACGAATGGAGAGGGTCAAGCTCCTGGGAGTGGTCACCCACAACAAGCTTTCTTGGGCTCTTCATGTGGACGCACTGGTTACAAAGGCCCAACAACGTCGCTTCTTCCTCAGGCAGCTGAGGAAATTTGGCATAACGGTGAATACCCTTGTTAACTTTTATAGGTGCCCCACTGAGAGCATCCTGTCTGGATGTATCACTACCTGGTATGGCAACTGTACCATTCAAGATCGGAGACGGTTACAGAGTGTGGTGAACTCGGCCCGGACGATCACAAAGGCCAACCTCCCATCTATAGAATCCATCTACCAGGCCCACTGTCAGGGAAAGGCCGCCGGCGTTCTCAAAGCTCCATCCCACCCTGGTAATGTTTTTCTACACCCTCTACCATCGGGGAGAAGGTACAGAAACCTGAACACACACACCAGCCGGTTTCAAAACAGTTTCTACCCACTTGTTGTTAGAATACTGAACGGACTCACAAACTCTTAACATTCACCTGCCCCTGTGTTTTCGTTTTTGCCGCTGTTTACCTATTATTTACTATCGATGCTCCTTAACTCGGTGATCTGCCTGTATTGCTCACAGGACAAAGCTTTTCACTGTGTCTTGGGACACGTGACAATAAATAAATTCAATTCAATTCAATTTCTCCTGCAGCATCAGTAGACTTGGATGGATTATACTCTGTTCCTTTCACCCAGGCCCAGCTCCTTTCGAAACGAGGAGCCTGAGCTCTGACATAGAATCCCTGCAGGCTGTTCGGCCCATCGAGGTTTGTAAACTAATGGGCGGCTGAGATAAGAGTGGATAGGAAGGACCTGCTCCCCTCTTAGCAGAGATGCTGATAACCAGAGAGAGAGGGAGTATGAATTTGAAATCATTGACAGGAAGATGTGGGGAGAGTGGCAGGGGTTAAGTTTTAGTGCACAGTGACGTACAGTTTAGTCGGAGCTTCAGCCTCTACTTCTCAGGCACTAAGTTCCAAATCGCCCCATAGCCCTTTCGCAGAGAGTGGGGCTTAGTCCGAGATCACTAAGTTTAGTAATCAGTCTCGAGGGAAGATAGTGTTGAAGGCTGAACTGTAGTCAATTAGTGGGATTCTGACGTAGCTGTTGTTGGTGTTCTATGAGGACACGAGGAATCTGGAAAGGGCATGTGGGGGGGCGCATTGGGTGTCAGGAAATGCCAAACGGTGTGTATAAAAGTATGAGGTAACATTCACCTGTCCCTGTGTTTTTGTGTTTGCTGCTGTTTCCCTATTATTTACTATCTATGCTCATTAACTCTGTGCTCTGCCTGGATTGCTCACAAGACAAAGCTTTCCACTGTGCCTCAATTCAAATCCAACCGTTGGGGTCTGAGGACTGAACCCTGTGGTGCTCTGGTAGTCACACCTTGCCAACCACAAAAAGATCCATTTATCCCAACTCTCTGTTGGTTAGCCAACCATCCATCCACCCAAATTACCCTGAACCCCACGTGATTGTACGTGGCACATTAACCTTTCTGTGTGGCACCTTACCAAGTGCTCTAAGTCTCCTGCCACTCTAGTGTCTTGCACCCATGAGGAACAAAGCTGCCCCATATCCAAAGTTGACAAGAGTACCACAATTGCCCACCAGCACAGGAGGAAGGGTCATGCCCTGGTTGGCAGATGGGCTCAGATTGCCATGGAGACAGCCAAGGGGAACACGAGAACCGAGCGACAAACACATTGCTTCTGTCTGCAGAGAACAGTTTCCAACGGGTGAATGTGTGTCACTTCCAGACAGTGTACAGGACGCACCCAACCACAGGAGGCCAATCCCACAGCGACCCACTGAGCTGCTGAATAAACCACCCGAATCCATTTCTGTCAATCTGCAATGAAGACAGACACTGATCAACTTCAATTGGTGCGGCCATTGGTGCACTCGGGACTGTTCGGCAAGTACTGTCCAAACACGGAACGGTACCCGCGAGCGTTGTTTTTGCGTTTCGCTGGTTGAGAACAGTCTGTAACCCACTGCTCACAAACAGCGGAAGGAAGATAGAGAGCCAAGAGCTGGGTGGGGGGGGGGGGGGGGGGGGGCGGAGGCCCGAGACTGCCCAGAGTCACTCATACACCAATTATACTGATCGTTTTCATTCATCTCTCCACCCACGGCAAGGTCCCAGAGACCCCCCTCCCAAACCCCGCCTATCAACAGTCGCCGTGGTAGGCCAGGGGAGAACTCCCTCAGCTCTCGCCACAGAAGCTGTCGGGACGTCCCCCACACTTCCAGCAGCTGAAGGGGGCGACAGCAGGTCCACACAGACCACCTGCCCCCCCAACAGAAGACAAATCCCCTCCAACAAGCCAGCACAGCACTGCTCTGAATGAGGTGCTTGAACAACATGGAACATCCCAGCGCAGTACAGGCCCTTCAACCCTCGACGTTGCGCCATCCTGTGGAACCAATCTGAGGCCGATCTATCCATTTTATCCATATGCCTATCCGATGACCATTTAAATGCCCTGAAAGTTGGCGAGTCTACCACTATTGCAGGCAAACACTGGTACCCAAGAGAAGACAACAGAGCCATCTTGACTGACCTCTGACCCAGGTAGCTGTTGGTGAATCCATTTCAATCCATCAGGATTGGGAAAGGAGGGGAAGCCTCTCTGGGGCTGTGAAAAGCGAGCTGCTCCACCACAGCCAGCAGACACTGCGTCCTCAGGGAGTGACCCGAGAGCAATCCCATTTGAAGGGATTGATGTCAACTGTATCCGCTGCCTCCTGAGGGAGCCTTGTTCTATAGATTGATCCCCAGCACACTACCACGGCTGACCAAGTGAAACAGTATGGAGACTATCGATGACTGCAACTTTATCAGTGCCCCACAGGACAGCAGAATCCAAACAATGCCAGGTATTACACACAGGAGAGCTTTACTCTTCCCCGAACCCTGTGCTGTCTCAGTTATAGAGATGTACAGCACAGAAACAGACCCTTCGGTCCAACCCGTCCGTGCCGACCAGATATCCCAACCCAACCTAGTCCCACCTGCTAGCACCCGGCCCATATCCCTCCAAACCCTTCCCATTCATATACCCATCCAGATGCCTTTTAAATGCTGTAATTGTACCAGCCTCCACCACTTCCTCTGGCAGCTCATTCCATACACGTACCACCCTCTGTGTGGAAAAAGTTACACATTAGGTCCCTTTTATATCTTTCCTCTCTCGCCCTAAACCTATGCCCCTCTAGTTCTGGACTCACCCACAAACTCACCCTATTCATGCCCCTCGTGGTTTTATAAACCTCTTTAAGATTAGATTAGATTACTTACAGTGTGGAAACAGGCCCCTCGGCCTAACAAGCCCACACTGACCCACCGAAGAGTAACCCACCCAGACCCATTCCCGCACATTTACCCCTTCACCTAACACTGCAGGCAATTTAGCATGGCCAATTCACCCTAACCTGCACATCTTTGGACTGTGGGAGGAAACCGGAGCACCCAGAGGAAACCCACGCAGACACGGGGAGATTGTGCAAACTCCAACCAGACAGTTGCCCGAGGCAGGAGTTGAATCCATGTCTCTGACGCTGTGAGGCAGCAGTGCTAACCACTGAGCCATCGTGCTGCCTGTTTAAGGTCACCCCTCAGTCTCCAAGGTCCAGGGAAAACAGCCCCAGCCTGTTCAGCCTCTCCCTGCAGCTCAAACCCTCCGACCTTGGCAACATCCTTGTAAATCTTTTCTGAATCCTTTCAAGTTTCACAACATCTTTCCGATAGGAAGGAGACCAGAATTGCACGCAATATTCCAACAGTGGCCTAACCAATGACCTGTACAGCCGCAACATGACCTCCCAACTCCTGTACTCAATACTCTGACCAATAAAGGAAAGCATACCAAACGCTTTCTTCACTATCCTATCTACCTGCGACTCCACTTTCAAGGAGCTATGAACCTGCACTCCAAGGTCTCTTTGTTGAGCAACACTCCCTAGGACCTTACCATTAAGTGTATAAATCTTGCTAGGATTTGCTTTCCCAAAATGCAGCACCTCGCATTTATCTGAATTAAACTCCATCTGCCACTTCTCAGCCCATTGGCCCATCTGGTCCAGATCCTGTTGTTATGAGGAAACCTTCTTCACTGTCCACTACACCCTCCAATACTGCTGGGAGTGTTTAATGCGGACAGTGAAGAGGGATGACGTGCCTGATGAAGGGGTTATGCCTGAAACATTGACTCTCCTGCTCCTCGGATGCTGCCAGACCCACTGTGTTTTCCAGCACCACACTCTCGACTCTGACCTCCAGCATCTGCAGTCCTTACCTTTCTCAGTGTAGGGGTAGTTTTTAAAACTGTATCTAACCCTGTGCTGTCCCTGTCCTGGGAGTGTTTTTTGGGGGGACAGTGTAGAGGTAGTTTTTAAAACTGTATCTAACCCTGTGCTGTCCCTGTCCTGGGAGTGTTTTTTGGGGGGACAGTGTAGAGGTAGTTTTTAAAACTGTATCTAACCCTGTGCTGTCCCTGTCCTGGGAGTGTTTTTTGGGGGGACAGTGTAGAGGTAGTTTTTAAAACTGTATCTAACCCTGTGCTGTCCCTGTCCTGGGAGTGTTTGATGGGGAGACAGTGTAGATGGAGCTTTACTCTGTATCTAACCCCGTGCTGTCCCTGTCCTGGGAGTGTTTGATGGGGGGCAGTGTAGAGGGAGCTTTACTCTGTATCTAACCCCGTGCTGTCTCTGTCCTGGGAGTGTTTGATGTGGGACAGTGTAGATGGAGCTTTACTCTGTATCTAACCCTGTGCTGTCCCTGTCCTGGGAGTGTTTCTTGGGGGGACAGTGTAGAGGTAGTTTTTAAAACTGTATCTAACCCTGTGCTGTCCCTGTCCTGGGAGTGTTTTTTGGGGGGACAGTGTAGAGGCAGCTTTACTCTGTATCTAACCCCGTGCTGTCCCTGTCCTGGGAGTGTTTGATGGGGGGACAGTGTAGAGGGAGCTTTACTCTGTATCTAACCCCGTGTTGTCCCTGTCCCTGGGAGTGTTTGATGGAGAACAGTGTAGAGGGAGCTTTACTCTGTGTCTAAAAACAGCCCACGGGAGCCCAGGCGGTAGAGTTACCATTCAGGGAGAAAGTGAGGTCTGCAGATGCTGGAGATCAAAGTTGAAACTTTATTGCTGGAACAGCACAGCAGGTCAGGCAGCATCCAGGGAACAGGAGATTCGACGTTTCGGGCACAGGCCCGAAGAAGGGCCTGTGCCCGAAACGTCGAATCTCCTGTTCCCTGGATGCTGCCTGACCTGCTGTGCTGTTCCAGCAATAAAGTTTCAACAGAGTTACCATTCACCCCGCTACACACTGAGATGGTGACAGCCACCCACCTTGCTCAACACAGCTCCGCCACCGAGCACAGTGACGTGACACACACATGGCCAACTCACACACATTTTGCTCTGAAGGATGTGAGCTAACTGGAAGGGTTTACCAGACTATTTGCCAAGGCTGACAGTCACCAGCACAAGCTGGGGCTTTTTATTTCAGATGTACGACACGACTTGAACGCTGATTGCCTTGGAGAGAGCTGACTAGTGACTCGGAATTCAAGAGTCTCAGCCTCTGGCTGATCAATCCTGCAACGTGAACAACTTGCACCCGTGACTGCCCTGTATGGGAGTGATAGCCTGCACATGTGGCACTGTGTGTGAGGGACCGAGGGCACACACGACCCTCCACCAGAGACAGCCTGACAGCATGTCTGTGACTGAGTGAGAGAAAGGGATGGTGAAAGTGAAGAAAGGATGTGGAGATGAGAGTGCCGGTGTCGCTGTGATTACGCGTGTGTTGTGGCGACAAGGAGTGAGCACGTGTGTCTGTGTGACAGTGGGCACGTGTGACTGCAAATGAGGGTGAGAGACTTGGATCAAGGATGCATGAGAGACAGAGAAGGGGAGAGGGAGTTGGAGAGACACAGAGGGAGAATGTTTACAGAGAGAAAAGTCATCAAACTCATTAAAACCTCTGCTGTGTCCACACAAAGTCCCACTAAATCCTGTCCACCACCACCAGCCTCGCTCAGTCCTCTTGGCATTGATTCTGACTTAAGCAAGCACCTCATTTTAAGATTTTCAAACTGGCTTTCAAATCCTTCCACAACCTCCATGTCTCTGTCAACCCCTGCAGACCCAACAGCCCTCCCGGTCTGTCACCCCAATGCTGTTACCATCACTGAATCCTCCACCAACAACATCCTGGGCGCTACCATTGATCAGAGACTGGACTCACCCCAGCAGCTACAAGAGCAGGTCAAAGGCTGGGAATCCGGCAACGAGTCACTCACCTCCTGTCTCACCACCGACAAGGCACAAGTCAGGAGGGTGAGGGAATACTCCCCACTTGCCCCTGGATGGGGGCAGCTTCATCAACACTCGAGAAGCTCAACACCATCCAGGGGGAAAGCAGGCCCCCGCTTGATTGGCCTCACACCCACAAACATCCCCTCCCTCCGACACCGACGCTCAGTAGCAGCAGTGGGTACCCATCTACAAAACACTTGGCAGAAATTGACCACTGCTCCTTGCAAACCCATGCCACTTTCTTGAAATGCCGCTGTTGGACATTGGCATCACTGGCTGGGCCCAGCATTTGCTGCCAGTCATGTGGGGCCCCTGAAGGAGGTGGTGGGGAGCTGCCTTCCTCAACCACGACAGACCTCGAGTGGGAGGTACACCCCCAATGCTATTGGGGAGGGAATCCCAGGATTTGGACTGAGCAACACTGAAGGAACTGCAATACACGTGCCCATCGACAAGGACAAGGGCAGCAGGTATAGATTGTGTCTTGTTGGTGACAGTCACTGCCTGGCCTTTGTGTGGTGAGACTGTCACCTGCCACCTGTCAGCCCAAGCCTGGAGAGTGCCCAGATCTTGTTGCATTTGGACCCAGACTGCTTCAGTGTCTGAGTCATCGTGAATGGGGCTGAACGCTGGGCAATCCTCAGCCAACATCCCCACCTCTGACCTTATGATGGAGGGAAGGTCATTGATGAAGCAGTTGGAGATGGTTGGGCCTGGGAACACTCCCCTGAGGAGCTCCTGCAGAGATGGCCTGGAGCTGAGGTGACTGACCCTCCACCGACCACCTCCCTCTGTGCGTCAGGTATAACTCCAACCAGCAGAGAGTGTGCCCCCTGATACCCATTGATCCCAGTTTGGCCAGGGCTCCGTGATGCCACTCTCGGCCGAATGCAGCCTTGATGCCAAGGGCTGTCCCTCTCCCCTCCCCTCTGGAATTCCGCTCTTTTGTCCATGTTTGAGCCAAGGCTGTAATGAGGTCAGGAGCTGAGTGACCCTGGGGGACCCCAAACTGGGCGTCACTGAGCAGGTTATTGCTGAGCGGGTGCTGTTTGATAGCACTGTTAATGTCACCTTCCATCACTTCACTGATGACCGAGTGTAGACTGATGGTGGGGGGGTAATTGGCCGGGTCGGATTTGCCTTGCTTTTCATGTACACGACATACCGGGCAATTTTCCACTCTGCCGGTTGGATGCCAGGGTTGGAACTGAACTGGAACAGCTTGGCGAGGGCAGCAGCAAGTTCAGGAGCCCAGGTCTTCAGTACTACAGCCGGGGTGTTGTCAGGGCCCATAGCCTTCCCAGTGTCCAGTATCTCCACCCGTTTCTCGATATCACGTGGAGTGAATGTGAAGCCTGGTCTCTGTGATGCTGGGGCCTACTGGAGGAGGCCGAGATGGATCATCCACTCGACACTTTGGGCTGAAGATTGCTGCGGGAGCTTCAGCCTTATCTTTTTCCCCGGTGGGCTGGGCTCTTCCTTCAGGGAGGATGGGGATGTCTGTGGACCCTCCTCCTCCAGCCAGCTGTGGAATTCTCCACTCCCCCCACCCCATTACTGACTGGATATGGCAGGACTGCAGAGCTTCGATCGGATCCGTTAGTTGGGGGATCACTCAGCTCTGCCCATCACTTGCTGCTTCTGCTGTCTGGCAGCTTCACCAGGTTGGCACCTGAACTTCAGGTGTGCCCAGTTGCTGCTCTGGCATGCCCTCCTGCACTCTGCATTGACCCTGCGTTGATCCCCTGGCGAGATGGGAATGGTTGAGTGGGGGATACGCCAGGCCATGAGGTTACAGATTGTGCTGGAGTACACTTCTGCTGCTGTTGTTGGCACACAGCACCGCATGTACACCCGGTATTGAGATAAGGTCTGTTCCACATCTGTCCTATTTAGCACAGTGATAAATGCCACACAACACGATGAAGGGCATTCTCAATGGGAAGGTGGGGCTCTGTCTCCACAAGGATTCTGTGTGGTGGTCACACTGACACCAGACTGCTCACTGGGAGATTGGAGAAGTTTCTCTCTTGTGTTGGGTTTCCTCGACGTGTTGTTCACTACGGAGAAAGACCAATTTGTCAGCCACAGGAGGACGGCATGTGGGAAACAGCCCCCGGAGCCACAACAGCAACACAGAGGGGGGAACAGAAGGCGAGGGAAGGCCGAGGCAGAGGGGACAGAGAGGGAGAGCACACAGGCAAGAGGAGGAGGAGGGTGGTGCACAAACAGGAAAACAGGAGGGGTTACAGTGACAAGGGGGAAGAGAGTGACACCGAGGAGGACAAAAGGGAGCGGGAAGACAGGCAGATAAATCTTAGATAGACTAATGCAGAATTAAGCAAGGTGACACACAAACCAGGCACTGTGTACCCCAATGTCACACAGGGACAGACCTGTCCCCACCAGTACTGTACCCCAGTGTTATACAGTGACAGACCTGTCCCCACCAGTACTGTACCCCAGTGTTATACAGTGACAGACCAGTCCCCACTAGTAATGTTTCCCAGTGTTACACAGTGACAGTCCTGTCCCCACCAGTATTGTACCCCAGTGTTATACAGTGACACACCTGTCCCCACCAGTACTGTACCCCAGTGTTATACAGTGACAGACATATCCCCACCAGTACTGTACCCCAGTGTTACACAGTGACAGACCTGTCCCCACCTGTACTGTACCCCAGTGTTATACAGTGACAGACCTGTCCCCACCAGTACTGTACCCCAGTGTTATACAGTGACAGACCTGTCCCCACCAGTACTGTACCCCAGTGTTATACAGGGACAGACCTGTCCCCACCAGTACTGTACCCCAGTGTTACACAGTGACAGACCTGTCCCCACCAGTATTGTACCCCAGTGTTACACAGTGACAGACATATCCCCACCAGTACTGTACCCCAGTGTTATACAGTGACAGACCTGTCCCCACCAGTACTGTACCCCAGTATTATACAGTGACAGACCTGCCCCCACCTGTACTGTACCCCAGTGTTATACAGTGACAGACCTGTCCCCACCAGTACTGTACCCCAGTATTATACAGTGACAGACCTGCCCCCACCTGTACTGTACCCCAGTATTATACAGTGACAGACCTGTCCCCACCTGTATTGTACCCCAGTGTTATACAGTGACAGACCTGTCCCCACCAGTACTGTACCCCAGTATTATACAGTGACAGACCTGCCCCCACCTGTACTGTACCCCAGTATTATACAGTGACAGACCTGTCCCCACCAGTACTGTACCCCAGTGTTACACAGTGACAGACCTGTGCCCACCAGTACTGTACCCCAGTGTTATACAGTAACAGACCTGTCCCCATCAGTACTCTACCCCAGTGTTACACAGTGACAGACCTGTCCCCACCAGTACTGTACCCCAGTGTTATACAGTGACAGACCTGTGCCCACCAGTACTGTACCCAAGTGTTATACAGGGACAGACCTGTCCCCAACAGTACTGTACCCCAGTGTTACACAGTGACAGACCTGTCCCCACCAGTACTGTATCCCAGTGTTACACAGTGACAGACCTGTCCCCACCAGTACTGTATCCCAGTGTTACACAGTGACAGACCTGTCCCCACCAGTACTGTATCCCAGTGTTACACAGTGACAGACCTGTCCCCACCAGTACTGTACCCCAGTGTTACACAGTGACAGACCTGTCCCCACCAGTACTGTATCCCAGTGTTACACAGTGACAGACCTGCCCACACCAGTACTGTACCCCAGTGTTATACAGTGACAGACCTGTCCCCACCAGTACTGTACCCCAGTGTTATACAGTGACAGACATGTCCCCACCTGTACTGTACCCCAGTATTATACAGTGACAGACCTGTCCCCTCCAGTACTGTACCCCAGTGTTACACAGTGACAGACCTGTCCCCACCAGTACTGTACCCCAGTATTATACAGTGACAGACCTGCCCCCACCTGTACTGTACCCCAGTGTTATACAGTGACAGACCTGTCCCCACCAGTACTGTACCCCAGTATTATACAGTGACAGACCTGCCCCCACCTGTACTGTACCCCAGTATTATACAGTGACAGACCTGCCCCCACCTGTACTGTACCCCAGTGTTATAAAGTGACAGACCTGTCCCCACCAGTACTGTACCCCAGTGTTACACAGTGACAGACCTGTCCCCACCAATACTGTACCGCAGTGTTATACAGTGACAGACCTGCCCCGACCAGTGCTGTACCCCAGTGTTACACAGTGACAGACCTGTCCCCAACAGTACTGTACCCCAGTGTTATACAGTGACAGACCTGTCCCCAGCAGTACTGCACCCCAGTGTTATACAGTGACAGACCTGTCCCCACCAGTACTGTACCCCAGTGTTACACAGTGACAGACCTGTCCCCACCAGTACTGTACCCCAGTGTTATACAGTGACAGACCTGTCCCCACCAGTACTGCACCCCAGTGTTATACAGTGACAGACGTGTCCCCACCAGTACTGCACCCCAGTGTTATACAGTGACAGACCTGTCCCCACCAGTACTGTACCCCAGTGTTACACGGTGACAGAACTGTCCCCACCAGTACTGTACCCCAGTGTTATACGGTGACAGACCAGTCCCCACCAGTACTGTACCACAGTGTTACACAGTGACAGACCAGTCCCCACCAGTACTGCACCCCAGTGTTATACAGTGACAGACCTGTGCCCACCAGTACTGTACCACAGTGTTGCACAGTGACAGATCTGCGCCCACCAGTACTGTACCCCAGTGTTATACAGTAACAGACCTGTGCCCACCAGTACTGTACCCCAGTATTATACAGTGACAGACCTGTCCCCACCAGTACTGTACCCCAGTGTTACACAGTGACAGACCTGTCCCCACCAGTACTCTACCCCAGTGTTACACAGTGACAGACCTGTCCCCACCAGTACTGTATCCCAGTGTTATACAGTGACAGACCTGTCCCCACCAGTACTGTATCCCAGTGTTATACAGTGACAGACCTGTCCCCACCAGTGCTGTACCCCAGTGTTATACGGTGACAGACCTGTCCCCCCCAGTGCTGTACCCCAGTGTTACACGGTGACAGTGCTGTACCCCAGTGTTACACGGTGACAGCCCTGTCCCCACCAGTACTGTGCCCCAGTGTTATACGGTGACAGACCTGTCCCCACCAGTGCTGTACCCCAGTGTTACACGGTGACAGTGCTGTACCCCAGTGTTACACGGTGACAGCCCTGTCCCCACCAGTACTGTACCCCAGTGTTATACAGTGACAGACCTCTCCCCACCAGTACTGTGCCCCAGTGTTACACGGTGACAGACCTGTCCCCACCTGTACTGTACCCCAGTGTTACACGGTGACAGACCTGTCCCCACCAGTACTGTACCCCAGTGTGATACAGGGACAGACCGGTCCCCACCAGTACTGTACCCCAGTGTGATACAGGGACAGACCTGTCCCCACCAGTACTCTACCCCAGTGTGATACAGGGACAGACCTGTCCCCACCAGTACTGTACCCCAGTGTGATACAGGGACAGACCCGTCCCCACCAGTACTGTACCCCAGTGTTATACAGGAACAGACTTGACCCTACCAGTACTAGACCCGTATTATACAGTGACAGACCCGTCTCCATCAGTACTCTACCCCAGTGGTATACAGTGACAGCCCTGTCCCCACCAGTACTGTACCCCAGTGTTACACAGTGACAGACCTGTCCCCATCAGTACTGTACCCCAGTGTTACACAGTGACAGACCTGTCCCCATCAGTACTCTACCCCAGTGTTATACAGTGACAGCCCTGTCCCCACCTGTACTGTACCCCAGTGTTATACAGTGACAGACCTGTCCCCACCAGTACTGTACCCCAGTGTTACACAGTGACAGACCTGTCCCCATCAGTACTCTACCCCAGTGTTATACAGTGACAGACCTGTGCCCACCAGTACTGTACCCCAGTGTTATACAGTGACAGACCTGTCCCCACCAGTACTGTACCCCAGTGTTACACAGTGACAGACCTGTCCCTACCTGTAGTGTACCCCAGTGTTATACAGTGACAGACCTGTCCCCACCAGTACTGTACCCCAGTGTTACACAGTGACAGACCTGTCCCCATCAGTACTCTACCCCAGTGTTATACAGTGACAGACCTGTCCCCACCAGTACTGTACCCCAGTGTTATACAGTGACAGACCTGTCCCTACCTGTAGTGTACCCCAGTGTTATACAGTGACAGACCTGTCCCCACCAGTACTGTACCCCAGTGTTACACAGTGACAGACCTGTCCCCATCAGTACTCTACCCCAGTGTTATACAGTGACAGACCTGTCCCCACCAGTACTGTACCCCAGTGTTATACAGTGACAGACCTGTCCCCACCAGTACTGTACCCCAGTGTTATACAGTGACAGACCTGTCCGCACCAGTACTGTACCCGTGTTATACAGTGACAGACCTGTCCCTACCTGTACTGTACCCGTGTTACACAGTGACAGACCTGTCCCCACCAGTACTCTACCCCAGTGTTACACAGTGACAGACCTGTCCCCACCAGTACTGTGCCCCAGCGTTACACAGGGACAGACCTGTCTCCACCAGTACTGTACCCCAGTGTTACACAGTGACAGACCTGTCCCCACCAGTACTGTACCCCAGTGTTATACGGTGACAGACCTGTCCCCACCAGTGCTGTACCCCAGTGTTATACAGTAACAGACCTGTCCCCACCAGTACTGTACCCCAGCGTTATACAGGGACAGACCTGTCCCCACCAGTACTGTACCCCAGTATTACACAGGGACTAACCTGTCCCCACCAGTACTGTACCCCAGTGTTATACGGTGACAGACCTATCCCCACCAGTGCTGTACCCCAGTGTTATACGGTGACAGACCTGTCCCCCCCAGTGCTGTACCCCAGTGTTACACGGTGACAGTGCTGTACCCCAGTGTTACACGGTGACAGCCCTGTCCCCACCAGTACTGTGCCCCAGTGTTATACGGTGACAGACCTGTCCCCACCAGTACTGTACCCCAGTGTTATACGGTGACAGACCTGTCCCCACCAGTGCTGTACCCCAGTGTTACACGGTGACAGTGCTGTACCCCAGTGTTACACGGTGACAGCCCTGTCCCCACCAGTAATGTGCCCCAGTGTTACACAGTGACAGACCTGTCCCCACCAGTACTGTACCCCTGTGTTATACAGTGACAGACCTGTCCCCACCTGTACTGTACCCCAGTGTTACACAGTGACAGACCTGTCCCCACCAGTACTGTACCCCAGTGTTACACAGTGACAGACCCGTCCCCACCAGTACTGTACCCCAGTGTTACACAGTGACAGACCTGTCCCCACCAGTACTGTACCCCTGTGTTATACAGTGACAGACCTGTCCCCACCTGTACTGTACCCCAGTGTTACACAGTGACAGACCTGTCCCCACCAGTACTGTACCCCAGTGTTATACAGTAACAGACCGGTCTGGGACAGTGATCTAGCCCAGTAATTGATGTGCACAATAGTGCTGGTCTCCAGTGTGCAAAGCACTTGGGTGATAACGCTAGACTCCGTCATATTTTAGTGCCCCGGTGTTTGACCATGCCCATGTGGCCGACTACGGTACCTCCAGGAATGTTCACCCTGTAGCTGTTATCTTGCAAATACAAGTCACACAACTGGTTGAAGGAAGAGATTGGGAGGAGCAGATTCAGGGGGCAAAGTGGAATTGACAGGGGCATCCCAGAGCCTGGCCAATGTGGGACCTCGCTGCCTGTGCTGGGGTGGCTCGGTTTTAAAGCTGCATGTGCTGGGAGGAGACTTGCGACAGGGAGCACTGCAGACACGGAGAGAGCTCGGCCCGAGACGCAGCGTTCCCAATGCAAGGTGGCGCTGGACTGGGAGCCCGTGCTGGGGCTGGCTGGAGAGGGACAGAGCACCCACTGCCAGGCTGGAGGCAGATAGCAGCACTTTGCAAGACACAGGAGGTGTGCGCACGTGTGTGCGTGACGCCCGTGGAGACAGAAAACCGACTCAACGTCTTGGATCCTTTCTTCAGGAGAGAAATGAGAATCCTGCGTGGAGATGATGAGAGGTTCCAACAGCCCAGGAGCGGACTGTAACCGGGCGATGTGAAGTTGGTGCTGACACACAGGCTCAGGGTGCTGCTGCCAACGCTTGGTGAAAAATCGCAGGGCTTTCCCTAGAATCCCCCGTGGAGTGCAGAGACAGTGCTGCCGTTGCCTGCGGGGAGCCTGAAGTGGTCATCTTTCATGAGTTAGCCAACCTGGCAAGTCCATATGCCAGCCTCACACCCGTACCCCCAGATCCTGCTGTCAGTTCCTTGTTGCCAAGGTCAGTGCAGTCACTGGGCAGCTGTCAGAGGCTCAGGGCAAGGCGGACACCATGTTAGGCAGCAGCCTGGGAGGCAGGGGCTGGCAGGCTGATCCAAGCAGCTCCAAGCTCCTTGCAGGGACACAGCTGAGGCAAGCTACCCAGAACCTCGGCCTACCTGCAGAGGCCAAGCCGCAGGGCAGGGCAGGGCCGGAGCGCTGAACGTGCCCAAGGGTGGGGTGATTCCCACTGCGACAGTTCCCTGTCCAGTCTGCAGCATTGCTGTCAGGTGCAGCTTCTCTCGAACACTGGCTCAGGGTTGAGAGACCAGTCTCGCCTGCTGCTATCATCACATCTCCCAGCATGGCAGAGGCCCGTCAGCCGAGCGAGGCGGTGCTGCCCATACGCGAGCGATGAGGGGCTCTGCCTGTGCCAGCGTTGGGCCGGCCGCCTGAAAGGGACCGACCGCTTTCACCCAGACACTCCCACAAGGCGCACTCCCCCACCCCAAGCCCAGGCATCAGGGCCAGCCTCCACTCCGGTAACAGGGCCCATTCTCGCTGGCACCAGGACAGCATCCCTCCCTCGCCCCACACCCCAAACCAGCGTCAGGCAATGGCTGCCCCCAGCAAGACCTGCCACCTCTGACTGTGCCACAACACCCAGGGGTACCTGCCGATCACACCTCCGGGCACCAGACCCCCTCCGGCTCAGGGGATACAACACACAATGCCCCCCCCACCACACCAGCAAGGTTGACACACAACGAAATCTCCCCTCAGCGTCAGGCTCTCTCCCTCCCCAGTCATTGCGTCAGTCTCTCTCTCCCTCTCCCTCTCTCTCCCCCTGTCGTGTCAGTCTCTCTCTCTCCCTCTCCCTCTCTCTCCCCCTGTCGTGTCAGTCTCTCTCTCTCTCCCCCTCTCCCTCTCTCTCCCCCTGTAATGTCAGTCTCTCTCTCTCCCTCTCCCTCTCTCTGCCCCTGTAGTGTCACTACCCCTGTCCTCTCCCTCTCCCAGTTGTAGCGTCAGTGTCAGTCTCTCTCTCTCTCTGCCCCCTGGAGTCGAGTCAGTCTCTCTCTCTGCCCCTGTCGTCGAGTCAGTCTCTCTCTCTGCCCCCTGTCGTCGAGTCAGTCTCTCTCTCTGCCCCTGTCGTCGAGTCAGTCTCTCTCTCTCTCCCCCCCTGTCGTCGAGTCAGTCTCTCTCTCTCTCCCCCCCTGTCGTCGAGTCAGTCTCTCTCTCTCTCCCCCCCTGTCGTCGAGTCAGTCTCTCTCTCTCCCCCCCTGTCGTCGAGTCAGTCTCTCTCTCTCTCCCCCTGTAGTCGAGTCAGTCTCTCTCTCTCTCCCCCTGTAGTCGAGTCAGTCTCTCTCTCTCTCCCCCTGTAGTCGAGTCAGTCTCTCTCTCTCTCCCCCTGTAGTCGAGTCAGTCTCTCTCTCTCTCCCCCTGTAGTCGAGTCAGTCTCTCTCTCTCTCCCCCTGTAGTCGAGTCAGTCTCTCTCTCTCTCCCCCTGTAGTCGAGTCAGTCTCTCTCTCTCTCTCCCCCCCTGTCGTCGAGTCAGTCTCTCTCTCTCTCCCCCTGTCGTCGAGTCAGTCTCTCTCTCTCTCCCCCTGTAGTCGAGTCAGTCTCTCTCTCTCTCTCCCCCTGTAGTCGAGTCAGTCTCTCTCTCTCTCCCCCTGTAGTCGAGTCAGTCTCTCTCTCTCTCCCCCTGTAGTCGAGTCAGTCTCTCTCTCTCTCCCCCTGTAGTCGAGTCAGTCTCTCTCTCACTCCCCCTGTAGTCGAGTCAGTCTCTCTCTCTCTCCCCCTGTAGTCGAGTCAGTCTCTCTCTCTCCCCCTGTAGTCGAGTCTCTCTCTCTCTCCCCCTGTAGTCGAGTCAGTCTCTCTCTCTCTCCCCCTGTAGTCGAGTCAGTCTCTCTCTCTTTCTCTCCCCTTGTAGTCGAGTCAGTCTCTCTCTCTCTCCCCCTGTAGTCGAGTCAGTCTCTCTCTCTCTCCCCCTGTAGTCGAGTCAGTCTCTCTCTCTCTCTCCCCCTCTGTAGTCGAGTCAGTCTCTCTCTCTCTCCCCCTCTGTAGTCGAGTCAGTCTCTCTCTCTCTCTCTCTCCCCTTGTAGTCGAGTCAGTCTCTCTCTCTCTCTCTCCCCTTGTAGTCGAGTCAGTCTCTCTCTCTCTCTCTCTCCCCCTTGTAGTCGAGTCAGTCTCTCTCTCTCTCTCCCCCTTGTAGTCGAGTCAGTCTCTCTCTCTCTCTCTCTCCCCCTTGTAGTCGAGTCAGTCTCCCTCTCTCTCTCTCCCCCTCTGTAGTCGAGTCAGTCTCTCTCTCTCTCCCCCTGTAGTCGAGTCAGTCTCTCTCTCTCTCCCCCTGTAGTCGAGTCAGTCTCTCTCTCTCTCCCCCTCTGTAGTCGAGTCAGTCTCTCTCTCT
The DNA here is from genome assembly GCF_037043375.1 of Chiloscyllium plagiosum. Taxonomy (NCBI): domain Eukaryota; kingdom Metazoa; phylum Chordata; class Chondrichthyes; order Orectolobiformes; family Hemiscylliidae; genus Chiloscyllium; species Chiloscyllium plagiosum. The sequence continues at coordinate 36,136,513 of NW_028270176.1, read as the reverse complement.
TCCCCTCTGTAGTCGAGTCAGTCTCTCTCTCTCTCTCTCTCTCTCTCCCCCTTGTAGTCGAGTCAGTCTCCCTCTCTCTCTCTCCCCCTCTGTAGTCGAGTCAGTCTCTCTCTCTCTCCCCCTGTAGTCGAGTCAGTCTCTCTCTCTCTCCCCCTGTAGTCGAGTCAGTCTCTCTCTCTCTCCCCCTCTGTAGTCGAGTCAGTCTCTCTCTCTCCCCCTCTGTAGTCGAGTCAGTCTCTCTCTCTCTCTCTCTCCCCTTGTAGTCGAGTCAGTCTCTCTCTCTCCCCTTGTAGTCGAGTCAGTCTCTCTCTCTCTCTCTCCCCTTGTAGTCGAGTCAGTCTCTCTCTCTCTCCCCCTGTAGTCGAGTCAGTCTCTCTCTCTCTCCCCCTGTAGTCGAGTCAGTCTCTCTCTCTCTCCCCCTGTAGTCGAGTCAGTCTCTCTCTCTCTCTCCCCCTCTGTAGTCGAGTCAGTCTCTCTCTCTCTCCCCCTCTGTAGTCGAGTCAGTCTCTCTCTCTCTCTCTCTCCCTCTCTGTAGTCGAGTCAGTCTCTCTCTCTCTCTCTCTCCCCTTGTAGTCGAGTCAGTCTCTCTCTCTCTCTCTCTCCCCTTGTAGTCGAGTCAGTCTCTCTCTCTCTCTCTCTCCCCCTTGTAGTCGAGTCAGTCTCTCTCTCTCTCTCTCCCCCTTGTAGTCGAGTCAGTCTCTCTCTCTCTCTCCCCCTTGTAGTCGAGTCAGTCTCTCTCTCTCTCTCTCTCCCCCTTGTAGTCGAGTCAGTCTCCCTCTCTCTCTCTCCCCCTCTGTAGTCGAGTCAGTCTCTCTCTCTCTCTCTCTCCCCTTGTAGTCGAGTCAGTCTCTCTCTCTCCCCTTGTAGTCGAGTCAGTCTCTCTCTCTCTCTCTCCCCTTGTAGTCGAGTCAGTCTCTCTCTCTCTCCCCCTGTAGTCGAGTCAGTCTCTCTCTCTCTCCCCCTTGTAGTCGAGTCAGTCTCTCTCTCTCTCTCTCCCCTTGTAGTCGAGTCAGTCTCTCTCTCTCTCTCTCTCCCCCTTGTAGTCGAGTCAGTCTCTCTCTCTCTCTCCCCCTTGTAGTCGAGTCAGTCTCTCTCTCTCTCTCTCTCCCCCTTGTAGTCGAGTCAGTCTCCCTCTCTCTCTCTCCCCCTTGTAGTCGAGTCAGTCTCTCTCTCTCTCTCTCTCCCCCTTGTAGTCGAGTCAGTCTCTCTCTCTCTCTCTCTCCCCCTTGTAGTCGAGTCAGTCTCCCTCTCTCTCTCTCCCCCTTGTAGTCGAGTCAGTCTCCCTCTCTCTCTCTCCCCCTCTGTAGTCGAGTCAGTCTCTCTCTCTCTCCCCCTGTAGTCGAGTCAGTCTCTCTCTCTCTCCCCCTGTAGTCGAGTCAGTCTCTCTCTCTCTCCCCCTCTGTAGTCGAGTCAGTCTCTCTCTCTCTCTCCCCCTCTGTAGTCGAGTCAGTCTCTCTCTCTCTCTCTCTCCCCTTGTAGTCGAGTCAGTCTCTCTCTCTCCCCTTGTAGTCGAGTCAGTCTCTCTCTCTCTCTCTCCCCTTGTAGTCGAGTCAGTCTCTCTCTCTCTCCCCCTGTAGTCGAGTCAGTCTCTCTCTCTCTCCCCCTGTAGTCGAGTCAGTCTCTCTCTCTCTCCCCCTCTGTAGTCGAGTCAGTCTCTCTCTCTCTCCCCCTCTGTAGTCGAGTCAGTCTCTCTCTCTCTCTCTCTCCCCTTGTAGTCGAGTCAGTCTCTCTCTCTCTCTCTCCCCTTGTAGTCGAGTCAGTCTCTCTCTCTCTCTCTCCCCCTTGTAGTCGAGTCAGTCTCTCTCTCTCTCTCCCCCTTGTAGTCGAGTCAGTCTCTCTCTCTCTCTCTCTCCCCCTTGTAGTCGAGTCAGTCTCTCTCTCTCTCTCTCTCCCCCTTGTAGTCGAGTCAGTCTCCCTCTCTCTCTCTCCCCCTCTGTAGTCGAGTCAGTCTCTCTCTCTCTCTCTCTCCCCTTGCAGTCGAGTCAGTCTCTCTCTCTCCCCTTGTAGTCGAGTCAGTCTCTCTCTCTCTCTCTCCCCTTGTAGTCGAGTCAGTCTCTCTCTCTCTCCCCCTGTAGTCGAGTCAGTCTCTCTCTCTCTCCCCCTGTAGTCGAGTCAGTCTCTCTCTCTCTCTCCCCCTGTAGTCGAGTCAGTCTCTCTCTCTCTCCCCCTCTGTAGTCGAGTCAGTCTCTCTCTCTCTCCCCCTCTGTAGTCGAGTCAGTCTCTCTCTCTCTCTCTCTCCCCTTGTAGTCGAGTCAGTCTCTCTCTCTCTCTCTCCCCTTGTAGTCGAGTCAGTCTCTCTCTCTCTCTCTCTCCCCCTTGTAGTCGAGTCAGTCTCTCTCTCTCTCTCTCCCCTTGTAGTCGAGTCAGTCTCTCTCTCTCTCCCCCTGTAGTCGAGTCAGTCTCTCTCTCTCTCCCCCTGTAGTCGAGTCAGTCTCTCTCTCTCTCCCCCTGTAGTCGAGTCAGTCTCTCTCTCTCTCCCCCTGTAGTCGAGTCAGTCTCTCTCTCTCTCCCCCTCTGTAGTCGAGTCAGTCTCTCTCTCTCTCCCCCTCTGTAGTCGAGTCAGTCTCTCTCTCTCTCTCTCTCCCCTTGTAGTCGAGTCAGTCTCTCTCTCTCTCTCTCCCCTTGTAGTCGAGTCAGTCTCTCTCTCTCTCTCTCTCCCCCTTGTAGTCGAGTCAGTCTCTCTCTCTCTCTCCCCCTTGTAGTCGAGTCAGTCTCTCTCTCTCTCTCTCTCTCTCCCCCTTGTAGTCGAGTCAGTCTCCCTCTCTCTCTCTCCCCCTTGTAGTCGAGTCAGTCTCTCTCTCTCTCTCTCTCTCCCCCTTGTAGTCGAGTCAGTCTCTCTCTCTCTCTCCCCCTTGTAGTCGAGTCAGTCTCTCTCTCTCTCTCCCCCTTGTAGTCGAGTCAGTCTCCCTCTCTCTCTCTCCCCCTTGTAGTCGAGTCAGTCTCTCTCTCTCTCCCCCTTGTAGTCGAGTCAGTCTCCCTCTCTCTCTCTCCCCCTTGTAGTCGAGTCAGTCTCCCTCTCTCTCTCTCTCCCCCTCTGTAGTCGAGTCAGTCTCTCTCTCTCTCCCCCTGTAGTCGAGTCAGTCTCTCTCTCTCTCCCCCTGTAGTCGAGTTAGTCTCTCTCTCTCTCCCCCTCTGTAGTCGAGTCAGTCTCTCTCTCTCTCCCCCTCTGTAGTCGAGTCAGTCTCTCTCTCTCTCCCCCTCTGTAGTCGAGTCAGTCTCTCTCTCTCTCTCTCTCCCCTTGTAGTCGAGTCAGTCTCTCTCTCTCCCCTTGTAGTCGAGTCAGTCTCTCTCTCTCCCCTTGTAGTCGAGTCAGTCTCTCTCTCTCTCTCTCTCCCCTTGTAGTCGAGTCAGTCTCTCTCTCTCCCCTTGTAGTCGAGTCAGTCTCTCTCTCTCTCCCCCTGTAGTCGAGTCAGTCTCTCTCTCTCTCCCCCTCTGTAGTCGAGTCAGTCTCTCTCTCTCTCCCCCTGTAGTCGAGTCAGTCTCTCTCTCTCTCCCCCTGTAGTCGAGTCAGTCTCTCTCTCTCTCCCCCTGTAGTCGAGTCAGTCTCTCTCTCTCTCCCCCTGTAGTCGAGTCAGTCTCTCTCTCTCTCCCCCTGTAGTCGAGTCAGTCTCTCTCTCTCTCCCCCTCTGTAGTCGAGTCAGTCTCTCTCTCTCTCCCCCTCTGTAGTCGAGTCAGTCTCTCTCTCTCTCTCTCTCCCCCTTGTAGTCGAGTCAGTCTCTCTCTCTCTCTCTCCCCTTGCAGTCGAGTCAGTCTCTCTCTCTCTCCCCCTGTAGTCGAGTCAGTCTCTCTCTCTCTCCCCCTGTAGTCGAGTCAGTCTCTCTCTCTCTCCCCCTGTAGTCGAGTCAGTCTCTCTCTCTCTCCCCCTCTGTAGTCGAGTCAGTCTCTCTCTCTCTCCCCCTGTAGTCGAGTCAGTCTCTCTCTCTCTCCCCCTCTGTAGTCGAGTCAGTCTCTCTCTCTCTCCCCCTCTGTAGTCGAGTCAGTCTCTCTCTCTCTCCCCCTCTGTAGTCGAGTCAGTCTCTCTCTCTCTCTCTCTCCCCTTGTAGTCGAGTCAGTCTCTCTCTCTCTCTCTCTCCCCCTTGGAGTCGAGTCAGTCTCTCCCCCTTGGAGTCGAGTCTCTCTCTCTCTCCCCCCCCCCTGTAGTCGAGTCAGTCTCTCTCTCTCTCTCTCTCTCCCCCCCCCTGTAGTCGAGTCAGTCTCTCTCTCTCTCTCCCCCCCCGTAGTCGAGTCAGTCTCTCTCTCTCTCTCTCTCTCTCTCTCTCTCTCTCCCCCTTGTAGTCGAGTCAGTCTGTCCCCCTTGTAGTCGAGTCAGTCGGTCCCCCTTGTAGTCGAGTCAGTCGCTCCCCCTTGTAGTCGAGTCAGTCGGTCCCCCTTGTAGTCGAGTCAGTCGCTCCCCCTTGTAGTCGAGTCAGTCGCTCCCCCTTGTAGTCGAGTCAGTCGCTCCCCCTTGTAGTCGAGTCAGTCGCTCTCTCTCTCTCCCCCTTGTAGTCGAGTCAGTCGCTCTCTCTCTCTCCCCCTTGTAGTCGAGTCAGTCGCTCTCTCTCTCTCCCCCTTGTAGTCGAGTCAGTCGCTCTCTCTCTCTCCCCCTTGTAGTCGAGTCAGTCGCTCTCACTCTCTCCCCCTTGTAGTCGAGTCAGTCGCTCTCTCTCTCTCCCCCTTGTAGTCGAGTCAGTCGCTCTCTCTCTC
>NW_028270176.1:36121830-36126830 GCF_037043375.1 Chiloscyllium plagiosum | reverse complement strand
CGAGTCAGTCCCTCTCTCTCTCTCTCTCTCTCTCCCCCTTGTAGTCGAGTCAGTCTCTCCCCTTGTAGTCGAGTCAGTCTCTCCCCCTTGTAGTCGAGTCAGTCTCTCCCCCTTGTAGTCGAGTCAGTCTCTCCCCCTTGTAGTCGAGTCAGTCGCTCTCAGTCTCACCCCCTTGTAGTCGAGTCAGTCGCTCTCTCTCTCTCCCCCTTGTAGTCGAGTCAGTCGCTCTCTCTCTCTCCCCCTTGTAGTCGAGTCAGTCGCTCTCTCTCTCTCTCTCCCCCTTGTAGTCGAGTCAGTCTCTCTCTCTCTCTCTCTCCCCCTTGTAGTCGAGTCAGTCTCTCTCTCTCTCTCCCCCTTGTAGTCGAGTCAGTCGCTCTCTCTCTCTCCCCTTGTAGTCGAGTCAGTCGCTCTCTCTCTCTCCCCCTTGTAGTCGAGTCAGTCGCTCTCTCTCTCTCTCTCCCCCTTGTAGTCGAGTCAGTCTCTCTCTCTCTCTCTCTCCCCCTTGTAGTCGAGTCAGTCTCTCTCTCTCTCTCCCCCTTGTAGTCGAGTCAGTCTCTCTCTCTCTCTCCCCCTTGTAGTCGAGTCAGTCTCTCTCTCTCTCTCTCTCCCCCTTGTAGTCGAGTCAGTCTCTCTCTCTCTCTCTCTCCCCCTTGTAGTCGAGTCAGTCTCTCTCTCTCTCTCTCTCCCCCTTGTAGTCGAGTCAGTCTCTCTCTCTCTCTCTCTCCCCCTTGTAGTCGAGTCAGTCTCTCTCTCTCTCTCTCTCCCCCTTGTAGTCGAGTCAGTCTCTCTCTCTCTCTCTCTCCCTTGTAGTCGAGTCAGTCTCTCCCCCTTGTAGTCGAGTCAGTCGCTCTCTCTCTCTCCCCCTTGTAGTCGAGTCAGTCTCTCTCTCTCTCCCCCCCCTGTAGTCGAGTCAGTCTCTCTCTCTCCCCCTTGGAGTCGAGTCAGTCTCTCTCTCTCTCCCCTTGTAGTCGAGTCAGTCCCTCTCTCTCTCTCTCTCTCTCCCCCTTGTAGTCGAGTCAGTCTCTCCCCCTTGTAGTCGAGTCAGTCTCTCCCCCTTGTAGTCGAGTCAGTCTCTCCCCCTTGTAGTCGAGTCAGTCTCTCCCCCTTGTAGTCGAGTCAGTCTCTCCCCCTTGTAGTCGAGTCAGTCTCTCCCCCTTGTAGTCGAGTCAGTCGCTCTCTCTCTCTCCCCCTTGTAGTCGAGTCAGTCGCTCTCTCTCTCTCCCCCTTGTAGTCGGGTCAGTCGCTCTCTCTCTCTCCCCCTTGTAGTCGGGTCAGTCGCTCTCTCTCTCCCCCCTTGTAGTCGAGTCAGTCGCTCTCTCTCTCTCCCCCTTGTAGTCGAGTCAGTCTCTCTCTCTCTCTCTCTCCCCCTTGTAGTCGAGTCAGTCTCTCTCTCTCTCTCTCTCCCCCTTGTAGTCGAGTCAGTCTCCCCCTCTCTCTCTCCCCCTTGTAGTCGAGTCAGTCTCCCTCTCTCTCTCTCCCCCTCTGTAGTCGAGTCAGTCTCTCTCTCTCTCCCCCTCTGTAGTCGAGTCAGTCTCTCTCTCTCTCCCCCCTGTAGTCGAGTCAGTCTCTCTCTCTCTCCCCCTCTGTAGTCGAGTCAGTCTCTCTCTCTCTCTCCCCCTCTGTAGTCGAGTCAGTCTCTCTCTCTCTCTCTCTCCCCTTGTAGTCGAGTCAGTCTCTCTCTCTCCCCTTGTAGTCGAGTCAGTCTCTCTCTCTCTCTCTCCCCTTGTAGTCGAGTCAGTCTCTCTCTCTCTCCCCCTGTAGTCGAGTCAGTCTCTCTCTCTCTCCCCCTGTAGTCGAGTCAGTCTCTCTCTCTCTCCCCCTCTGTAGTCGAGTCAGTCTCTCTCTCTCTCCCCCTCTGTAGTCGAGTCAGTCTCTCTCTCTCTCTCTCTCCCCTTGTAGTCGAGTCAGTCTCTCTCTCTCTCTCTCCCCTTGTAGTCGAGTCAGCCTCTCTCTCTCTCTCTCCCCCTTGTAGTCGAGTCAGTCTCTCTCTCTCTCTCCCCCTTGTAGTCGAGTCAGTCTCTCTCTCTCTCTCTCTCCCCCTTGTAGTCGAGTCAGTCTCTCTCTCTCTCTCTCTCCCCCTTGTAGTCGAGTCAGTCTCCCTCTCTCTCTCTCCCCTCTGTAGTCGAGTCAGTCTCTCTCTCTCTCTCTCTCCCCTTGTAGTCGAGTCAGTCTCTCTCTCTCCCCTTGTAGTCGAGTCAGTCTCTCTCTCTCTCTCCCCTTGTAGTCGAGTCAGTCTCTCTCTCTCTCCCCCTGTAGTCGAGTCAGTCTCTCTCTCTCTCCCCCTGTAGTCGAGTCAGTCTCTCTCTCTCTCTCCCCCTGTAGTCGAGTCAGTCTCTCTCTCTCTCTCCCCCTGTAGTCGAGTCAGTCTCTCTCTCTCTCCCCCTCTGTAGTCGAGTCAGTCTCTCTCTCTCTCCCCCTCTGTAGTCGAGTCAGTCTCTCTCTCTCTCCCCCTCTGTAGTCGAGTCAGTCTCTCTCTCTCTCTCTCTCCCCTTGTAGTCGAGTCAGTCTCTCTCTCTCTCTCTCCCCTTGTAGTCGAGTCAGTCTCTCTCTCTCTCTCTCTCCCCCTTGTAGTCGAGTCAGTCTCTCTCTCTCTCTCTCCCCTTGTAGTCGAGTCAGTCTCTCTCTCTCTCCCCCTGTAGTCGAGTCAGTCTCTCTCTCTCTCCCCCTGTAGTCGAGTCAGTCTCTCTCTCTCTCCCCCTGTAGTCGAGTCAGTCTCTCTCTCTCTCCCCCTGTAGTCGAGTCAGTCTCTCTCTCTCTCCCCCTCTGTAGTCGAGTCAGTCTCTCTCTCTCTCCCCCTCTGTAGTCGAGTCAGTCTCTCTCTCTCTCTCTCTCCCCCTTGTAGTCGAGTCAGTCTCTCTCTCTCTCTCTCCCCTTGTAGTCGAGTCAGTCTCTCTCTCTCTCTCTCTCCCCCTTGTAGTCGAGTCAGTCTCTCTCTCTCTCTCCCCCTTGTAGTCGAGTCAGTCTCTCTCTCTCTCTCTCTCTCCCCCTTGTAGTCGAGTCAGTCTCCTCTCTCTCTCTCCCCCTTGTAGTCGAGTCAGTCTCTCTCTCTCTCTCTCTCCCCCTTGTAGTCGAGTCAGTCTCTCTCTCTCTCTCCCCCTTGTAGTCGAGTCAGTCTCTCTCTCTCTCTCCCCCTTGTAGTCGAGTCAGTCTCCCTCTCTCTCTCTCCCCCTTGTAGTCGAGTCAGTCTCTCTCTCTCTCTCTCTCCCCCTTGTAGTCGAGTCAGTCTCCCTCTCTCTCTCTCCCCCTTGTAGTCGAGTCAGTCTCCCTCTCTCTCTCTCTCCCCCTCTGTAGTCGAGTCAGTCTCTCTCTCTCTCCCCCTGTAGTCGAGTCAGTCTCTCTCTCTCTCCCCCTGTAGTCGAGTTAGTCTCTCTCTCTCTCCCCCTCTGTAGTCGAGTCAGTCTCTCTCTCTCTCCCCCTCTGTAGTCGAGTCAGTCTCTCTCTCTCTCCCCCTCTGTAGTCGAGTCAGTCTCTCTCTCTCTCTCTCTCCCCTTGTAGTCGAGTCAGTCTCTCTCTCTCCCCTTGTAGTCGAGTCAGTCTCTCTCTCTCTCTCTCTCCCCTTGTAGTCGAGTCAGTCTCTCTCTCTCCCCTTGTAGTCGAGTCAGTCTCTCTCTCTCTCCCCCTGTAGTCGAGTCAGTCTCTCTCTCTCTCCCCCTCTGTAGTCGAGTCAGTCTCTCTCTCTCTCCCCCTGTAGTCGAGTCAGTCTCTCTCTCTCTCCCCCTGTAGTCGAGTCAGTCTCTCTCTCTCTCCCCCTGTAGTCGAGTCAGTCTCTCTCTCTCTCCCCCTGTAGTCGAGTCAGTCTCTCTCTCTCTCCCCTTCTGTAGTCGAGTCAGTCTCTCTCTCTCTCCCCCTCTGTAGTCGAGTCAGTCTCTCTCTCTCTCTCTCTCCCCCTTGTAGTCGAGTCAGTCTCTCTCTCTCTCTCTCCCCTTGCAGTCGAGTCAGTCTCTCTCTCTCTCCCCCTGTAGTCGAGTCAGTCTCTCTCTCTCTCCCCCTGTAGTCGAGTCAGTCTCTCTCTCTCTCCCCCTGTAGTCGAGTCAGTCTCTCTCTCTCTCCCCCTCTGTAGTCGAGTCAGTCTCTCTCTCTCTCCCCCTGTAGTCGAGTCAGTCTCTCTCTCTCTCCCCCTCTGTAGTCGAGTCAGTCTCTCTCTCTCTCCCCCTCTGTAGTCGAGTCAGTCTCTCTCTCTCTCCCCCTCTGTAGTCGAGTCAGTCTCTCTCTCTCTCTCTCTCCCCTTGTAGTCGAGTCAGTCTCTCTCTCTCTCTCTCTCCCCCCCCTGTAGTCGAGTCAGTCTCTCTCTCTCTCTCCCCCCCGTAGTCGAGTCAGTCCCTCTCTCTCTCTCTCTCTCTCTCTCTCTCTCCCCCTTGTAGTCGAGTCAGTCTGTCCCCCTTGTAGTCGAGTCAGTCGGTCCCCCTTGTAGTCGAGTCAGTCGCTCCCCCTTGTAGTCGAGTCAGTCGTCCCCCTTGTAGTCGAGTCAGTCGCTCCCCCTTGTAGTCGAGTCAGTCGCTCCCCCTTGTAGTCGAGTCAGTCGCTCCCCCTTGTAGTCGAGTCAGTCGCTCTCTCTCTCTCCCCCTTGTAGTCGAGTCAGTCTCTCTCTCTCTCTCCCCCTTGTAGTCGAGTCAGTCGCTCTCTCTCTCTCCCCCTTGTAGTCGAGTCAGTCGCTCTCTCTCTCTCCCCCTTGTAGTCGAGTCAGTCGCTCTCTCTCTCTCCCCCTTGTAGTCGAGTCAGTCGCTCTCTCTCTCTCCCCCTTGTAGTCGAGTCAGTCGCTCTCTCTCTCTCCCCCTTGTAGTCGAGTCAGTCGCTCTCTCTCTCTCCCCCTTGTAGTCGAGTCAGTCGCTCTCTCTCTCTCTCCCCCTTGTAGTCGAGTCAGTCGCTCTCTCTCTCTCCCCCTTGTAGTCGAGTCAGTCTCTCTCTCTCTCTCTCTCTCTCTCCCCCTTGTAGTCGAGTCAGTCTCTCTCTCTCTCTCTCTCTCTCTCTCCCCCTTGTAGTCGAGTCAGTCTCTCTCTCTC
>NW_028270176.1:35579543-35584543 GCF_037043375.1 Chiloscyllium plagiosum | reverse complement strand
CCTCCCTCTCTCTCTCTCTCCCACCCTCCCTCTCTCTCTCTCTCTCTCTCTCCCACCCTCCCTCTCTCTCTCTCTCTCTCTCTCTCCCACCCTCCCTCTCTCTCTCTCTCTCTCCCCCCCGCCCTCTCTCTCTCTCTCTCTCTCTCTCCCCCCGCCCTCTCTCTCTCTCTCCACCTGCCCTCTCTCTCTCTCCCACCCTCCCTCTCTCTCTCTCTCTCCCCCCGCCCTCTCTCTCTCTCTCTCTCCCCCCGCCCTCTCTCTCTCTCTCTCTCTCTCTCTCCCCCCCCCGCCCTCTCTCTCTCTCTCCACCCGCCCTCTCTCTCTCTCTCCCACCCTCCCTCTCTCTCTCTCTCTCCCCCCGCCCTCTCTCTCTCTCTCCCACCCTCCCTCTCTCTCTCTCTCTCCACCCGCCCTCTCTCTCTCTCTCCCACCCTCCCTCTCTCTCTCTCTCTCCCCCGCCCTCTCTCTCTCTCTCTCCCACCCTCCCTCTCTCTCTCTCTCTCCCCCGCCCTCTCTCTCTCTCTCTCCCCCCGCCCTCTCTCTCTCTCCACCCGCCCTCTCTCTCTCTCTCCCACCCTCCCTCTCTCTCTCTCTCTCTCTCCCCCGCCCTCTCTCTCTCTCTCTCTCCCACCCTCCCTCTCTCTCTCTCTCTCTCCCCTGCCCTCTCTCTCTCTCTCCCCCACCCTCCCTCTCTCTCTCTCTCTCTCTCCCCCCACCCTCCCTCTCTCTCCCCCACCCTCCCTCTCTCTCTCTCTCTCCCCCGCCCTCTCTCTCTCTCTCCCCCACCCTCCCTCTCTCTCTCTCTCTCTCCCACCCTCCCTCTCTCTCTCTCTCTCTCTCCCCGCCCTCTCTCTCTCTCTCTCTCCCACCCTCCCTCTCTCTCTCTCTCCCTCCCTCCCTCTCTCTCTCTCTCTCTCTCTCCCCCCGCCCTCTCTCTCTCTCTCCCCCCGCCCTCTCTCTCTCTCTCCCCCCGCCCTCTCTCTCTCTCTCCCACCCTCCCTCTCTCTCTCTCTCTCTCTCCCACCCTCCCTCTCTCTCTCTCCCCCCCCCCCCCTCTGTCTCTCTCTCTCTCCCCTGGACACTCACTAACTCCCCCCCTCTCTGTTTCACACCCCCCCCCCCATCCCCGTTAACAGTAAGAGTGGTAAATACACCATCGCTGCATGAGGAGCACCCCTGGTCTGTCTCTGCATTGACCCGGCGCCAGGACCATCCGTGCTGAGAGACCGGGCCCCGCAATGCCCACGCTGAGATACAGAGCTGCATCTGCATTGACCTGACACCTGGACCGTCCCTGCTGAGCGATTGAGCCGGGAACGGGTCTGCATTGGCCTAGCACCGAGAGAGGCAGGAGAATTCGAACAAGGGACCTGACTCCACCAAAAAATTCAATAAAGGCTTTCAGACCAGCACCTGGGCTCGGTGTGATCGACACAGGCACACCTTCATCCCCTCACTCTGTCTCTTTCCTCACTCGTTCTCTCCCTCCTCTGTCTTTCCCCTGTCGGACTGTCAGTGCTGAGGGAGTGGGCACTGTCGGAGGGTCAGTGCTGAGGGAGTGCCGCACTGTCGGAGGGTCAGTGCTGAGGGAGTGGGCACTGTCGGAGGGTCAGTGCTGAGGGAGTGGGCACTGTCAGAGGGTCAGTGCTGAGGGAGTGCTGCACTGTCGGAGGGTCAGTGCTGAGGGAGTGGGCACTGTCGGAGGGTCAGTGCTGAGGGAGTGGGCACTGTCGGAGGGTCAGTGCTGAGGGAGTGGGCACTGTCGGAGGGTCAGTGCTGAGGGAGTGGGCACTGTCGGAGGGTCAGTGCTGAGGGAGTGGGCACTGTTGGAGGGTCAGTGCTGAGGGAGTGGGCACTGTCAAAGGGTCAGTGCTGAGGGAGTGGGCACTGTCGGAGGGTCAGTGCTGAGGGAGTGGGCACTGTCGGAGGGTCAGTGCTGAGGGAGTGGGCACTGTCGGAGGGTCAGTGCTGAGGGAGTGGGCACTGTCGGAGGGTCAGTGCTGAGGGAGTGGGCACTGTCACAGGGTCAGTGCTGAGGGAGTGGGCACTGTTGGAGGGTCAGTGCTGAGGGAGTGGGCACTGTCAAAGGGTCAGTGCTGAGGGAGCGGGCACTGTTGGAGGGTCAGTGCTGAGGGAGTGGGCACTGTTGGAGGGTCAGTGCTGAGGGAGTGGGCACTGTCAAAGGGTCAGTGCTGAGGGAGCGGGCACTGTCGGAGGGTCAGTGCTGAGGGAGCGCCGCACTGTCGGAGGGTCAGTGCTGAGGGAGCACCGCACTGTCGGAGGGTCAGTGCTGAGGGAGCGCAGCACTGTCGGTGGGTCAGTGCTGAGGGAGTGGGCACTGTCGGAGGGTCAGTGCTGAGGGAGTGGGCACTGTCGGAGGGTCAGTGCTGAGGGAGTGGGCACTGTCACAGGGTCAGTGCTGAGGGCGTGGGCACTGTCACAGGGTCAGTGCTGAGGGAGTGGGCACTGTCGGAGGGTCAGTGCTGAGGGAGTGGGCACTGTCGGAGGGTCAGTGCTGAGGGAGTGGGCACTGTTGGAGGGTCAGTGCTGAGGGAGTGGGCACTGTCAAAGGGTCAGTGCTGAGGGAGTGGGCACTGTCGGAGGGTCAGTGCTGAGGGAGTGGGCACTGTCGGAGGGTCAGTGCTGAGGGAGCGGGCACTGTCGGAGGGTCAGTGCTGAGGGCGTGGGCACTGTCACAGGGTCAGTGCTGAGGGAGTGGGCACTGTCGGAGGGTCAGTGCTGAGGGAGCGGGCACTGTCGGAGGGTCAGTGCTGAGGGAACGGGCACTGTCGGAGGGTCAGTGTTGAGGGAGCAGGCACTGTCGGAGGGTCAGTGCTGAGGGAGTGGGCACTGTCGGAGGGTCAGTGCTGAGGGAGTGGGTACTGTTGGAGGGTCAGTGCTGAGGGGGTGGGTACTGTCGGAGGGTCAGTGCTGAGGGAGTGGGCACTGTCGGAGGGTCAGTGTTGAGGGAGCAGGCACTGTCGGAGGGTCAGTGCTGAGGGAGTGGGCACTGTCGGAGGGTCAGTGCTGAGGGAGTGGGTACTGTTGGAGGGTCAGTGCTGAGGGGGTGGATACTGTCGGAGGGTCAGTGCTGAGGGAGTGGGCACTGTCGGAGGGTCAGTGCTGAGGGAGTGGGCACTGTCGGAGGGTCAGTGCTGAGGGAGTGGGCACTGTCGGAGGGTCAGTGCTGAGGGAGTGGGCACTGTCGGAGGGTCAGTGCTGAGGGAGTAGGCACTGTCGGAGGGTCAGTGCTGAAGGAGAGAGGAAGACAGGCTGGGCTGGTAACGGGCTCCAGATAGTGGAAGGGGAGGGAGAGGGGCTAGTGAATTAACTCAATGCTTTTCAACATTCAAAGAAACTTTATTTGAAATATATCAGAGACCACAGCCAGAAATAACAACAGAACATTTCCCAGGGTGTCTCCCATTACTGCAGCGATGAACCAGCGCTGACTATACTGGAGAAACTCAGCATGTCTGGCAGCATCCAGGAAGAGAGAAACAGAGCTAACATTCCGAGTCCACAGCTCCAAAAGAAACGTCAGCCTCTGCAGAGAGCTGTCTATTGGGACCGAATCCTTTAACTCCGTCCCCATCTCACACTGTCTCGGTCGGGATGTTGACCAATCTGCTACGTTTTTTAAAGTTTTTCTTACACTTCGGTTTGAGATGTCTGAAGTTAACTTCATTTCAGAGACAGGCTTTGAGACTGGGTTTAATAGCGACTGCATTGAGGACAATTTAAATAATAATATTCTTTAAATACGCTGAAAACTTCCAGGAGGGAGGAACACGTTAATATTCCCAGAGATTTTCAAGCAGACATCAATAACAGAACAGGATAATAGACCAATCATCTCGGGTACGGGCTCCCACACTCACTCACACTCACACACACACATACACACTCACACACACAGACACACACTCACACACACAGACACACACTCACACACACAATCACACACGTACTTGCACACACACACTCACACACACACATTCTCACATACACACACTCTCTCTCTCACACACACACTCATAGACACACACACACTCAAACACACTCACAAACACACACACAGACACACACACACAGACACACACTCACACACACAATCACACACGTACTTGCACACACACACTCACACTCATACACACTCACACACACACATTCTCACATACACACACTCTCTCTCTCACACACACACTCATAGACACACACACACTCATACACACTCACAAACACACACACAGACACAGACACACACTCACACACACAATCACACACTTACACACACACTCGCACACACACACACACACTCATACACACACACTCACACACACACACACTCATACACACACACACACACTCATACACACATATACATTCACACACACAATCACACACTTACACACACACATACTTACACACACACTCATACACATACACACTCATACACACACACACACACTCATACACACATATACATTCACACACACAATCACACACTTACACACACACATACTTACACACACACTCATACACATACACACTCACTCTCACTCACACACACACACACTCTCACACACACACACTCTCACACACACACACTCACACACACATTCATACACACACAATCACACACTTACACACACAATCACACACACACACTCACTCACGCACACACTCACTCACGCACTCACTCTCACACACACACACTCAGACACTCACACACACTCACACTCTCACACACACTCACACACACACTCTCACATACACACACTCTCACATACATACACTCTCACATACACACATACGCACACACACACTCACGCACACACACACACTCAGACACTCACACACACACACAATCACACACACACACAGTCACACACTTACACACCCACACACACACACACACTCACACACATACTCGCACACACTCACAAACACACACTTACACACACACACACTCTCTCACACTCACACTCATATACACA